>NC_143095.1:315530-618560 GCF_061535455.1 Colias philodice | reverse complement strand
ATTACCTTTACAAATTCCTTCCATAACAATTAATGAATAAATATCTGCCCCTAATAGCAAGTCCACCGGGCGACTTATATTGAAGTCGGGATCGGCTAATTTGATATTGTTGATATACGGCCAAAATGGCTTCGAAAAAGTGCTATTAGGCAGGTTATTCACTAGGTTTTTCATGATATATGCTTCCGTTTCAAATTGAAAATGATTGTTAATTGATGCACATGTGATTGATATGACACCCTTGCAATTGCTCTCCTTGATACCGACACCTGATATTACACCACGGCATTGTTGTCGAGGTTGTCCTAAAATTTGAGCAGCGTGTTCTGTGATAAGTGAGGTTTGAGAACCTTGATCAATTAAAGCCCGCATTTTGATAAATGACCCGTCGTTTGCTTGTACTTTTAATATGGCTGTCGCTAAAAGAATCTCAGGTGTTTCACGTTGCATCGAAACGTGAGCATTCCTCTGCACCTGTTGCGGCTCATGTTTTTGATAACCCTGGCTTGCTATTTTCGAAGAACTAGGTATGGATATCTCATACGCCTCGTGTATGATAGTATTATGCTTCCCATGGCATTTCAAACATCTTTTTTCAGAAAAACATGGTTTACCATTGTGTGAATAGAGGCAACTTTCGCATACACCCAATCTTGTAACCGTGCCGCGTCTTGTTGGCGGTGTCATATTCAAAAACTTATTACAGTAAAACAGACAATGCTCGTTGGTTTTGCAAAGTTCGCATTTATGATGTTTCTGCGAACTGATGGGAACTGATGGGTCTTCTTGTTTGCGATTTTGATGGGAATGGGAAATAAATTTATTGCTTGTGGGAAACGATGTCTTGATAAAATTTTTGTTTAATTTATAAAATGGTTGATATGAATTCTTGATCTCAGGTTTCTTTTTTAATGACTCTAATGATGTAAATTTGTTCTCCAAAAATGTTAAAAACTCTTTTAATGTTGCTAATTCTCGAGGCTGTTTTAAAGCATTGATATATGCGTTATGCGTCTCGGAGTCCAATTTCTGGGCAATTAAATGTACGATTAATGGATCCCACGATCCTACGTCGACACCTAAGTTTTTGATAGCGTTGATAGTTTCTATGGTCGTATCATGTATCCGTTTGATATGATTTAATGATGTTTGTTGAGCGACAGGTATATTCAATAAAATATCAATATGCGAACGGAAAATTAATGATTTGTTATTGTAGCGATTATTAAGTATATCCCAGCATATTAAATAATTATCCGAGGTTATTGGTAGATGCTGAATAAGCCTTTCAGCTTCTCCTCTAACTTTTGTTTTCAAGAATTGCATTTTTTGCGCCGATGATAATGATGGATTGTCGTGAATTGTTTCTTTAAATACATCTTTAAAAGAGCACCACTGATGATAATTACCACTAAATACTGGTATTTCTATATGTGGTGTAGATTGTTCCCTATGTGATATAGACCATAATTTTTTGTTAAGCGATTTGATGATATCGTTATATTTTTGTTCATATGATAAAAAGGTATTCTCGTATTCCGAGTTTCTACCCCCAAGCTCACTGTCCAACTCCCAATGGAGAGAGTCTATTAGAGACCAGCGCGACTGTATTGATTTTAATAAATGATCGAATTCCCACTTTTCGTTAACATCATCCAAAATGATATTTGATATTGTATGATCAAAAGCCTTAAAATAACTTATCTGTCTACGAATCATTTCGTCAGTTTTGCTACTTATTATTTGATCAGTTAGTACCTTAGAAGATGACTGAGATTGAGAGGTCCCTGGGACACCGAGAGGTTTAGCAGGTTGTAATAACGGTGTCTTAGGCCTTTCCTCTTTGCCTTGATTATAATTAGAAATTACTCCCCTGATATATTTATATCTATCTTGCGCTAACTCAAACTCATTATTTTCAAAATAACTATGAGATCTTATGACCTCGATATTACATAAAGCATTATGATTCTCTTGATATTCGTGCCAGTGTCTATCTAGCACATCCAACCTTCTTTTTATATAATCGAAGGTTTTCCTATCCGCACCATCCTTTTTAAAATTACTATAAATGTTTTCGATGGTATTTGATAGTTGTTGTTGATTTTGAAGCAAATCTTCGGCGTTAGACATGATAAAAAATTTAAAGACTCACTGCTTGATACTAATCCTCACTTGTGAACACTAACACAACACTGATCACACACACAATATGTCCACACGCGAGGTCCAAGGCTGCGAAGGACCAAAAAGAGAGTCCTTATGATGATTAAAATGATATTTATTTTTCGCTCGAAGAACCAAAAAGATAGATGTATGGGCTGCTGATTGATATGATATGATATCCCATACACTCCTTTAGCTGATAAATTGATAGTTTGATAGTTTGATGATGTAAAACAAGTTATTGCCTTTGATCACTTTATTGTTGATTGCTATAAACTAATGATGATAATATGATATTGATATATTTGATAGTTGATTGATAATGAGATTAATTGATATAGCGCGTACACCCCGAGCGCTTTACACGAGCCGCGAGCGCAGACCAACTGGGAGAAGATGTTCTTGTCACCATAATGAAATAGGATCGTGTAAAGCGCTGAGTCAGGATGTACGGCTAGCCCGTACAGTGACAAACATCACAATATCCGAACAATGTTCGACCGAAAATTTTTAATCTGTGCAGCGAACTCTAGTCTGTAATTTTTGTTCTATATTGACAATAGACAAGTCTCAATTGCCCTGAAAAATCGACACGTTTTTGCAAAGCCATCAAAACAATTACATAAAAAAAGTTATAGCCAATGTTTTCAATATGGCTTTGTGTTCGAAACGCGTTGTAACATTGTTCTTTACCAATGTGTTTCAATCGTCTATTTTTCCAGTTATTTTGGAATAGCTTCGATTCTGCGTTGTGAAACTTTTTGAAATAAGAAATGAAATTAGAAATAAGAGAATACATGAACGAATTGCAAATGTACACTTTAGTAGGCCTACGAATATAATTCAAAACAAAGACTAATTATTGATAATGAGATATTGTCATATAAAAATATATTAAAACTGATACCACAGATTAACACAAAAATTACATTATACTTCTCGTTCATATATTATGAACTGTTTACAGGCAGTCGAACTTTATTTGCATCTTCTTTTTCCACGCAATGTAAGACAAAACGCTTTACAGTATAAAGACAAGACAGCATATTCTTTGACGAAATCTGCTCACTGTCTTAGCTCTAAACAAAAGGCATCTTCAACTGTCTCAATGACTGCACTACAACTCACAACGTAACTTCTAAGCAATGAGTCAACGTTTCAGCGATTTCAAATACGCAGTACTTTATGCAATAAGATATAAACAGAAGTGGCTTATATTACTTATTATTTAATTTGGATCATAATAATATGCAAAAATCGTAGTTTCAAAACTACTTCGTACTATGTACTACGTATTAGAGAGGGCATCGCTACTACACTATTTGTAACACGAGTTAGAGTCACGCGTGTCAAAGATCGCTTATATCTATTACTAATAATTATTAACCGCCCCACGCGCGCCCCGCACCGCCGCGATTTTGATTGTGGTGTCCTCTCTATACGAAGTAATAATACCACAATGTTCGCAATACGAAAAAAAATCAATTTCAATTAAAAGTCACTGTTTAACAATACACCAAATTCTTTGACCGTTTTAAAGTGCTGTTAATGGAAATCAAAACTTTTAAAATAAACTTGGAGTCCAAATAATATGACTTTTCTCATGACCTACCTAACCTACAAGTTGTTCAACAAATGATTTTCATTTATATTTTTTTTGAACTGTATGTCCAAGAATCCAATTGTTTGGGCTTCATGACTTATCCTCCTGTGGGAGTTATTATGAACTGATGATGAGGACAATTTCACAGTAAAGGAAAATGAATATATAAAGTAATGAACAATTACTCACGAAAGAGTACACAGGGCCAAAACTCAACCAATTTAATCTGAACGACAGGCAAGTGTTATCGGCTTAACCACAGGCTTAACAGAATATTGTTTGCAAATTGAATGCCTCGTATTGCTGCGTTTTTACTTTTCGATCATTTTATTAATGGATTCTCTCTTGAAAATAACTTATATCGTACATTTTGTACAATTAAATGCTTCAAATAATACGAATGATACAATATTCTTTATGTTTTTTCTTTTACAAAGTTTATTTTTAGATATTTAAAAACTAGCTGTGCCCTGCAGTTTTACCCGCAGTGCACCACTCCTGTTGATCTTAGCGTGATGAAATAATATAGCCTATAGCCTTCCTCGATAAATGGACTATCTTACACCGAAAGAATTTTTCAAATCGGACCAGTTCCTGAGATTATCACGTTGAAACAAACAAACTCTTCAGCTTTATAATATTAGTATAGATTATTAAATTAAAAACCTAAAAAAATGAATTCAATCTGCTCTGTCTCAGTTTTAAAATAATTTACATATCCTGCAGGCTGAGGGGAGATTCAGATTTATCTAACAGTATATAATTTAACCCGCGCAAAGTTTGACTTACGCAAATCAGCAGCACACGAGGCGTCTTTCTGTTAACTTCAACTGAACTTTTAGGAGTTTATCATAACTCAACATTTTCTAGACCATGTGTTGCCAACGTTTAAGCTTAGTTTAGTTTTTAGAGTTACTTCACTCACTCTCTTAAAGATTCAAAAGTTAAAGTAACTGATTTTGACGGCGTTTGCATGTGCAAAAGTCGTCAAAATCAGTTACTTTCCTTCCAAGACCAAAAAATTTCACTATTAAAGAATGTTCTTTAATAGTGAAATTTGGAACATGATATTGCTCATATAAAAAAAGAAAGCAGCGATTACTTAGTATGAATAAACTATTTAAAACTCTATAGATTTACAGAAGACAATCTCAATGACTTGTACGAAATCTAATGAAAAAATAATAATCAGCATGAAAACTATTGCAAATAAACGAATATAAGAACTTGATTGTTTTGTGCATTGTACAATGTACATTTAACGAATATGTACCTACTGTGTTAATCCCATTACGAATGCTAAACTTATCTTCACAAATATAGTAATATATCGATAAATCCTTTGATATTTCTCCCCACATAACGCAAACTTATATCTTCAAACTTCACCGATCAATCAACGCTATACTTTGCATTCCAAGGACAAACATTAGATTTCCGCAAAACAAATATATTTATCGCGACGATATATCGCTTCAGAAGTGTAGTACCTACCTATATATCTTAAACTATGTCAACTTATATTAATATTATGACGTTGAAAAAAGGAGAAGTAAGTACATATTTATAACGATACATTATACATGCGTCATTTAGATATCATTATGGATATACCTATTGTAATTTTTGATACACAATTATTTAAGGATCATAATATTATCCTATATCTGAAAGTTCATTTCATCCAACTATAAGAGCAACAAAATAGGCACACCTGCATACACTAGCTTTCCTTGCGTACTCTGAAACTAAAATTTCCATAGTCCTCCGTGCAGTAAATCAAAATTGTCGAACATAGCTTAAGTTTCACCAAACGAAATGTAAGCTAAATCACACATATGAGATCAGCTATAACTACACAAAAGAACAATAAGCAGTTTATCCAAAGCACTTAACGAGTTTATTGGTCCCTTCAGAAGTTAATTAGTCATTAATGCACCAAGCCGTCGCCCGAAAGATAAGGTTTATAGCGTGCCCAGGCGCCCGACAGCCGAAAAATATTGCCGCTCCTAATTTATTGGCATCTTGGTAATAAATCACAGCATTATATATTAAGGTATGCCGTTTTCACCACACAAACATGCGTTTAACGTAATCCCCTTGGCTCTTGGGATTGAGGTTTACTGCTGTAATATGGGACACTATATTACTTTGGCTGCATTTTTGGTTAAGATCTAGTTTTATATTGCCGTCTTAATAAGTTATTGAGACTGGGTACTGAGATCTAGGTTAAAGTTGGCATTGGCCTAAAAATGCGGTTATGTTGCGGAAAATCAATCAGATATTCAGGAATCATCATGACCTTAGTATTTATTGTGATTTGTACATCTACTAGAAGTTGGCAGATAATGAAGAAAAAATTCTCCAAGTATTTCTTGGAGCTGCATAGATAATTCTTGTGTACGATAAAATTCTAATAGAAAACAATTTTATTCTCCGTCTAAACAAACCCTACATAAACATTAAACACACAGATAACTTGTTACCTTTGTTTAATCCAATTTCATTTATTCCATTATAAAATGAACTAAAGGGCATTCAATTCCCTGCTCCCAGATACACGTGGACACGTGCGTCGATTAATTTCTCTAAGCGCTGAACCTAATACAGAGTTACGGTCGTAAGCGAACTTAGTGTTCTCGATAATTCTCTATGACCTACATATTGAGCTGCTGATATTATTATGACTGATATACAATATGTCTTCCGTATATACTTGTTAAGAATTGCCGGGATCCTTGCTTTATAGATTAGCACGTTTTACCTCCAAAATTGGTTTGATTGCTGGTGAAGAATAAAATAATTCTAAAAGAAAATCTCAGTGTGATAGGGAACAGAAAACATCACTTACTAACTCATAAAGAGAAAAAATGGGGAAATAGTTGTGAATTGCACCTGCCTATAATCTATATGCCTACACTGAAGTAAATGCTAGTTAAATCAACAATAACCAAATTCAGAAGTCTTAACTGAAGCTGTCAAAAATCTATGTACAACCAGATTTGGCAGAATATTACGCGAAGTGGAATGATCTAGATAAAACCGCCTAACACCAGTTTATTTCCAAGCTCTGCGGATATTCCCGCAATATCGCGCACAGCACGACACACGCCTTTGATTGCATCGGAAGCTGCCTTTATCCACATCCAATTATTTCTCCTCTTTGACAGGTGTATAATCGAATTTTATTCACTAACGGTTCTGATGTCTGATGATTTAACATTGATTATAACAAAAAGTGTTAAATAGTAACTGTCATGTACCTTCTATTAAATTCTAAATACGCCTTAGATCATTCAATTTGATGACATCATAATCAAAAACAGGACGAAAGAAGTCGCACATACACATTTTAAACTAGTTCTGCTTCAACAGTTACAAAGAAGGAAAACAAGTAACATTAGCGCTATTCACTGTCCAATATAAACTTTAAAAAGCTAATAGTGTCCTCATCGTCACTCAATAGATCTGCCATCGAATACTCAACATAGCTCCAAGAGCAATCGGCGAAGTAATTTAATCCGACAACTTAAAACATCTGAACTCAATAGAAAAGTGATTTGAACCGTGTCTAAATCGATTCTGGATCAAGCACCGATTAAAACTGTTGGAATTCTTGAAAGCAAGGAGCGGGATGGTGTCACTGACACATAGTTTAGTTAGGAGTTATGCTTTGAACTACTGACTAGAGAGGGTGTAAGCGCACTGCCGTGTTTTTGTTTAGAAAAACATATAATTTTCATATAAACTTAGGAGAGATTTTATATTTGTTTGTTTCGATTGAAGCCGGCTAATAAATAAAAATAAATTGGCTAACCAATTTAAAGTTATTAATATTTTTTACATTAGAATAATATTTGCTTACTAATTAGTATAAACTGTTTTCTTTTACCCGGGATAGGAGCAAAAATATTAAAAGATAGTCGTCGTTTACTAGGCAAAACTGTATAATATAATTAATTATAAAATAATTTAATTTATTGAACTGAAAGTATTCGATAATTGCACAATTTTTAATAAAATTTACGAAATATAAATTGAACGTATTTTGGAATCAATTTCACGATTGTATTAATGTGCATGAATTTAATTAATTAATTACCTTGTACGAGTTCATGTTAATTTCGTAAAATTAAATGTTAATTCCTGTTGCCACAGTTATAATTTTTATAAAGGCAATTTTTATAAATTTATTAAAAGGCTTTTCAAAACAGTTAGTCCATTTTATTATATTATTGTTTTGTAAGGTACCATATATTTTTTTTTTTTGGAAATCCTTTGAACTAGATAGTAACGCTCGTATTGTGTATGAGATTCACATAAATTGGTTAAGCCGTTTCGGAGGAGTTGATTACAAACACCAGAATTACACACAAGTCTCTTATTATATTCAAACTATCTGGAACCTTCTGCGAGTTTCTTTATTCCTTGACGAGTTTAACAAAATAATGTAATATTATAATCATTAGAGGATTTATGCCATAATTTCCATACATTATTATCCTTAGCAGTGTGCATGCAGTCTGTATAAGGGAGCATTAGTAGATGAAGTTTGGACATTTCGTGAGTTTCGGAAACGGGTTTGGCTTTGCTCTAAATGCATAGCAGCTTTGCTTGATTGATGTTCCTTCCTAGTCATTGCATTTACGTAATGTATTCTAAATTTGTGAGATTAACTCATGTATACTCTAACTGCATGAATAATCGATTATAGTGGCCTATGGAGCCTAGTGGTATTCGAACCCACGTCTTTCTGCTATTGTAGTAGATAATATAATTTCTTATGAATATGGTGTTATTTCGGTATTTCAACTGTTGTATGTCCTAAGAATCGCTTCTGATTATTGATCCATTGAAATGTTACATTTTTTAGGCCTGACCTTGAGTTTTTTAGAGGACGCAATTTTATTTTTTTGATGTGTAGGGGGGGTCAGTGTGAAGCTAAAACCAAGTTTGTGGGGTCGCCACCCTTGTCCCATGGCCGCCATCTTGAAAATAGCGGTTGAAATGGTTTTAACGATATATCTCTTAAACTATTTATCTGATAATAAAACAATTTTAACATTATTCGTTGCAAATTAAATTCTCTACAACTTTGATTCAGTAACTTTTTGTCGTAGAACTATAAATAAAAAAGTTATAAGTGAAAATGTTCAGAAATTAGAGATGTTTATATTTTTCAATAAAACTTTTTTTTTATAAGTTTACGAAGACCATTTTTGTAGATTGTTTTTCGTAGAACAACTTTTATATACAACATTTTTTTATTACGTCAATAGCTAAGGTTTTACAGCGCTCAGAAGTGAGTACTATTTTTCAGTAGTAACTATACATAATAAATTGGCTATTGGCTCTTTTCCCAGACTCCACAACAATGGAAGCACACTGCAGAACATTTCAGCCCTGCTTTTCGACGTAAAAAAAAACGCACTTCCAGACTCTACCTCCTGGGTTGTGGGGAAAAGATTCAATAATTAATTATTAATAATATTGTAAAATTAATTATTAAAAATATTATTATAACAAAAATAAAATAATTACTGGTTACAAATTATTATTAGTACACACATAATATATCGTATTCTGTATAGTAAAGAGTACTTAAAATAGTACTCACTTCGGATGGCTGTAAAACCTTAGCTATTTACTTAATGAAAAAATGTTGTAAATAAAAGTTGTTCTACGAAAAACAATCTACAAAAATGGTCTGATATAATTTCTTCGTAAACTTATAAAAAAAAAGTTTTATTGAAAAATATAAACATCTCTAATTTCTGAACATTTTCACTTATAACTTTTTTGTTTATAGTTCTACGACAAAAAGTTACTAAACCTAAGTTGTAGAGAATTTAATTTGCAACGAATAATGTTAACATTGTTTTATTATCAGATAAATAGTTTAAGTGATATATCGTAAAAACCATTTCAATCGCTATTTTCAAGATGGCGGCCGTGGGACAAGGGTGGCGACCCCACAAACTTGGTGATAGCTTCACACTGACCCCCCCTACACATCAAAAAAATAAAATTGCGTCCTCTAAAAAATGCGACCCCAAATGTAACTTTTCAATGGACCATATCTAATATCATTATTATAACTATCGCATTAATTTAAGTAAAAAGATGATTTTACTTTCTACTTTTAACTCAAACTTCAGCGCAGGAAGCATCAAGGAAGGCATTTTTAAAGCTGATAATTTTTATAATTTTATTAGGTATTGCACTTATTGACGTCGGCAACTAAAACCGGCATGATTTCAATCTCATAATTAAAACACTAATAGAATAATCAGAACTGAAGGTATAAACCATCTTAAAAGAAAGTACTAACGTGTCTCCGGGAGTGCACAGCCTCCCAGGAGAGCGCATTATGCAATAAATCCCAACTATGAACAACTTTGTACCCGCTGAAAATTGTAAGAGTGAAATTCCTTTATTACAAAGTTCCCTCGCTCTTTGAAAACCCCTAATTAGCACTTGTAATGATACTCGCTTCTTAATGAACTATTAAATGTTAATTGTGAAATTAGGATTATCGCGAAACTGGAATGTATGTAGATTAAAATTTAATTGTGTTTTATGTAAGGTTTAATTTCAAATGTTATGTTGCTAATTTCATGCTTAAATTGTTGTAATTATACATAGATTATATCCCTGAAACCAACTCCTCATGATCAAAGATTTCGTTGTAACATTTTCTTTGCTAGAAATATGCATTACACATACATATTATATTATGTAGAGTAATCTATTATTAGGTACTAGCTGCGCTTCGCGGTTTCACCCGCATGGCTCTGCCCCTGTTGGTCTTAGCGTATTTATATTTATAGCTTACTAGCGGCCGCCCCGGCTTCGCCCGTGGTACATAATATTTACGTTTTCTCTACATAAGAACCATCCTCGTACTTCAAGGAATATAATAAAAAAAGAATTATCGAAATCGGTTCAGCCATTCTCGAAAAACACATCGCAAAAACACATTTTGCGATTCATTTTTATATATAAAGATTACCCTCCTCGATAAATGGGCTATCTAACACCGAAAGAATTTTGAAAATCGGACCAGTAGTTCCTGAGATTAGCGCGTTCAAACAAACAAACAAACTTTTCAGCTTTATAATATTAGGTATAGTATAGATAATAGATATGCTTGTATGAGCTTAAATTTTGAGTTGAAAAAAGTAGAATTAAAACCAGTAAATTTTCCAGACATTTCGATAGCGCTTCAAATCGCAAGTCCAAATGAATGTCAGTTCTAGTTTATCTTAAAACCTAGATAAAGATATGAAGTTAGTGGTCTCGTGAGCCAAAGTTCCCAACTTCATAATCTCTGACGCGTTCTAATGAAAGCGCAGCGCGAAATTCCGTATAATAAACTTTTTAAACATCTTAAACTTTAAAAAGAGTTACACGAGTTTTGTGGGTTTTGAGTTCGTTAATTTATATTTAAGACCGGTTTTATACATTTAAAACTCAAAGAAATACAAGGTCTTTTGATAAAATGAAAAGTTAACACGCGCGCAGCAAGATGAAGTCACTTGTAATAGTTAAAATAGTATTGTTTTAATACATCTTTATCAAATTAGAAGGTCTATCAATCTATCTAATTATATCGTTTATATACCTATTTCCAAAAACCTAATAACAACTTCCTCAATTTTAATTAAGGAAGGGAATACACACCATAGGAAAATTAATAAGAATATAAGATAGGTATTTATTTTCATCAAATTTTCTTCGTTGTTATATTTAAGGTAATTTCGCTTGAATAAATTCCCTTTACACGTGCCGTTTATGTTCAATAAAGTCGATAAAAGAAAACACTATTCAACTATAACTTTATATTTTTGTCAGTTGTTTGATTCGCGTCGGTCCTCTCAAAATCCTTGGAGACACTTAAAAAACTTCATTTGTGACAAATTCATTGGTATTTTAAGAGTTTTATTATTCTTTCGTAAATTCTAGACGTTTCTGAGAACAAGCTAACTTTAAATTAGGGTAATCAAACGGTCCCGGTACCTACAGCTACGTTTTCTTAGAAAGCTGTATGAAATACTGTAACAAAACTACATGAGTCATACATTTCCACTGGAGTGTGTTAATATTGCAGAAATATTACTCAGCAAATCTAGGACCTTGCGTGACCTAAGTGGGGCTATTAAATGTGATTATAACCTGTTTAGATTTTATTATTTTTAATCCTGATATAAATGGGTAGTGTATGTTTTACTCTATCAAATAAACTATACATGTACCAAATTTCATAATACATAAAACATGTAGCAAATTAAAACGTAACACCGCATCTAAATAGCACGTTGCATTGGCTTAAAAAGAATTGCACGCAAGTGAAATGGCGAATGAAAAATTAAGTAGTTTGATAAAATTATTATTAAAGCAACAAATTGCTTCTAACCTACTGCTTTTGAATAAATTATGACAAGCAAGGAAGGAATCTCAAGTAATTAATCGTTTTTCATTCTAATGAAATATCATGCAGTTGAGAATCGATTATGTTGTTCTACTATAAACTCAAATCAAGTATTTAGTCTCTTTGTATTAGCATAGGAAACATTTATGTTACGAATATCATATCGGTCCAGTCCAACATTATGATGTTTTAACGTGTTCGCGTAATAATTTATTAAATACATTCAGTCCAATTAGGTTTATAATAATATAATAGATAACACAAGTTTAATTATAAAAATAATGATGTTTGATAATTTGGTAACACAAAATATAATGATAATGGCCATTATTTCAATAAAAGTATGTTTTGTACATTTCGTTTTATAAATCCATACTAATATTATAAATGCGAAAGTAACTCTGTCTGTCTGTCTGTTACTCAATCACGCCTTAACTACTGAACCAATTTGCATGAAATTTGGTATAGAGATATTTTGATACCCGAGAAGGACATAGGCTACTTTTTATCCCGGGAAATAGGATAGGTTTTATCCCGGAAATCCCACGGGAACGGGAACTATGCGGGTTTTTCTTTGACTGTGCGGGTGAAGCTGCGGGTGGAAAGCTAGTTTCTAATAAGTTGTCATTAACTACATTATATTTTCCGTGGATTCACCCGCAGACCAACCCAGAACGACAAAGCTAGTATTTCTATAGCTTATGTGTTATTTTGGTATATAAGCTACATCACACAAAATCGAGTGCTTCTTGTGTAAGAGCGTAACACACACACATGCTTACAAACATTCGCGTTACTAATTATGCAGTAAGATTTTCTTTTTCCATGCAACAATACCACATTCTTACAATCTTCCACGTCTATATTAGGTACTAGCTTCCGCCCGCGACTCCGTCCGCGCGGATGTCGGTCTTCGCGTGGATGGTCTCCATTTTGATTAACTCTGACAATGACATCTTATAAATATCTATTGGACCCAAATACGGCTAGGCCTATAATAATACGCAACGTGTGTTCGCGGTTCTACAGAACAACGTCTATGGATAAAACTGAAAAATTAAGATTAATTTTTTTTCTACGTATTTTTCCAGGATAAAAAGTATCCTATTTTACGTCCAGGATAATAAGGTATAATTATACCAAGTTTCATCGAAATCGAACCGTTAGTTTTCACGTGATGTCTTCACATACAGACAGACAGACAGACAGACAGACAGACAAAAAAATTTTTAATCACATATTTGGGTTTGGTATCGATCCAGTAACACCCCCTGCTATTTATTTTTTCAATATTTTCAATGTACAGAATTGACCCTTCTACAGACTTATTATATGTATAGATTAGTAGGATTTTCTTTTTCCATCCACCAATACCCTGTTTATTATAATTCTTAGATTACATAAATTCCTTATAAAATCCTCCTCAATAGACAGTTTGTTTTGATTTAAAAAAGAACATGTCTCTACATTCACAGAGACTCTTCTGCAGGCTCACGGCCTCTACCAGGCGACCCACCAGTTTTCCCGCTTTTTTTTACAAAAAAAAGTATACCTAAAGTCATTTTTAAGTAAGAGACATCGCAAGTTTCCTGGCCACCCCTACCATTGTTGCGGCACTATAACGCTTACGTACGTTATAAATGATTACAGACTATCATACTGCTACGTAATTCTGAGTTCGCTCCACTGCCATTCGATGCTGAGATATCTATCTACACACGTTTTGGTTTTATAAGCGATATACCAAGGATATACCCGTGTATCAAAAAGTATCGTTAAATATTTGACAGCATAAAGATTAGTAAGAATGTTGTTATTTATTTGTAAAATTTATTTAGTGTTCGAACATGGTTTATGACGAGAAAACTAGGGAAACGATTGAACAGTTGCACACACACTTATATAAATTTTGCATACATACATTTGGAAGCCCGTGTTAAAATTTTTAAAAATATTTTAATGCAAAAATAGGAAGATAATAACTTTCTTGAAAAATGTTTTATATAACGTCATCCAAGTACTTAACCTATTTACTTTAGCGTAGAGTTATAATAATATTTTAATATTATTTCCAAATGAAACTCAATTACCCCGGATTTTCTATACTTTCTTTTAAAAATGACGTAACAGAAAACATTATAAAAATAAGTTACGTATAAATTGGGAAAGAGTAAGAGCAAGTTAAAAGATCCTTGATAAATTGAATATTTTATACAGTGACTCGTAAAATATGGGATAAATTCATCCCGCAGTTTCTTACTTTGAACATAAATTGAGAAACGAAGTGGTTAAAATATATAAGTGAGGGACGACTCATTAGTAATTAATATTTTAATTGAAAAATGACCATCTTCGTTAATAGAGAACACTCCAATTATATTTTCATAATTTTTAATTCAGAATATTTTATTACGTTTCGTGGAATTGTGTCCATTACCTTTCATATTAAAGAACATTTAAACGGTTTATGATTTAATAAAATACTAGTAAAATAATAAGTAATATTGGACCTCATTTTGAAACAATTTTCAATGAAGCTCCGCTTAATATTTTGGTTGTAGTGGGATTTTATACTGGCTCTTTCGATGAATCCACTATCGGACATAAAAATATTATGAGTATATCATCTGATACAGGTTGATGATTCATGTTTAACGATATAAACACTATCACACGAAGCTATTAGATATCGAATTTTTCAGATCAGATCAGTAGATCGGATAAAAATTCAATTGAATAAATTAATAAATAAATAAATAAATATTATAGGACATTATTACACAAATCGACCTAGTCCCACAGTAAGCTCAATTAAGGCTTGTGTTGTGGGTACTAGGCGACGATAAATATAATATTTAATAAATACATATATAGATAATAACACCCAGACCCAAGAACAAATAATTGAGTTCATCACACAAATATTTGCCCTGACCGGGGATCGAACCCGGGACCGTCGGCTCAGTAGGCAGTTACTTTACCACTGCGCCAACCGCGCCGTCATGCTATTTTTTGAACACTTAGAGCGGGAGCACACGATGCGTTGCGGCACCGCACCGCAAAGATTTCACCGTGTCAGTGGGCACACGAGCGGTGCGGCGCCGTAACGTTTTTATGACGCAGCGGCGTCGTAGCAGCGTTGCACAGCGTGTCCTTCCTTGTGACGCAAAACAACTGAGCGGTGCCGCTCCGACGTCGCACCGCATTCACCCCTCCCCGCCTCGTCTTGGTGGTTACAAGTCCGGTGCGGCGCCGGAGCGCATCGTGTGACATGCCACAGATATTTCTATGTAAGACGACGTAGCGACACCGCTCCGGCGCCGCACCGCCGCCGCAACGCATCGTGTGCCTTCGCTCTTATATTTGCTAGATCGAGATTTATTTCTTATAATACGTTTTACCACCTTCATCTTACATCTAGAGGTGACCTTGTTCAGTTCTGTTTTTGTTAAAATCTCATGGAATTCGGACAAAATCGCGGTAGTCTAACAAATTAAAGTAAAATGCAACAAGAAAGGTGCTAGTTTCGGTTTCTCAGCTTTTCTTTTAAACTCGAATAGTATACTAAAAATTTTCTCTAAATGTATTTTATGGCCGCTACGCTGAAAACCTTTGTTCTTTATTTACAACTATATTTCATTTAATGAAAACAAAGATACTCTATATAAAATTATTATATACTGGTATTCGTATTCATACATATTTATTAATGAAAAGTCAATATCGGCAAGTATTTTACGAGTCCCTCTTGATATTACATCAGTCATAGGTACTTAATATTTGCCAACAGGGTTTTTGTTAGAGTACAAATGTGTATTTATAAATTGGCAAGAAAATCACATTATTTCTGTTAACAATAATTGGAAAAAAGTCATAGACCTTAATAATTGAAAATTTTAATTTAATCGAAATGTAATTTTGAGCCTTGTGTTTAATTTAGATAGAATGTATTGTATTTAGATTTTAAGGTACTCGTATCGAATTCAATTAAATCAGAAACAAAGAAAAGTAACAAATAACGTTACATTTGTGACGTAATTAAATCCACCGTGAAGAAATTGAATCAGACAAGAACAATAGTGAAATTGAAGAAAGTAAATCAATAAAATGATCGAAGTAATTTTATTAACTAAGTAGTAGGTATGAGTTTTAAGGAGTTTTCCTTTTAAATATGACTACAAATACAATATTATTATTTTATAAAGAACCTTCTTAACCACGTATTTAAGATAAAACTCGCAAGTCACAAACTATCTTTGTAGCAAATTTCATCTCAATCGGTTTAGTAGTTGCGACGTGAAGAAGAGATAAATAGATACTATATAGACAGCCACATCGCATCGCATTAATAATATTAATAGGGATAAGTAGGATTAATATTGGTACTTTAAGTGCTTTGCCAATCATTAATCAACCAACCGATAATTAATTCTTAAATTATTCCCACATTTACCACAAAATTAAAATGTCTTTGTCTCTTCTAAAAAATCGAATCATATAATAATTCCCACTCAAACGCACGTACAAAACAACGGTCAACAACATTTCAATGACAGAATCGAAATCAAACGATCCATGTTTTGTAAAGCATTGTTAGGACTCTTAAAAGACCACTTTTCATCCGTCGAATAAATAAGGTTTAACGGGCCTTGTAATTTAACGGGCCTCTAGAGACAAACGTGGCTGGATCTGTTTTATTGGATTGTGTTCGAGTGATAAGAGATCTTCACTTTTAATTAAATCACACATTTTTATTTCTTTCTAGTAGGTAATGAAATATCTGTCTATGTTATCTATAAACGGCATATTGTGTAAGTGTTATTAATTATAGGTGAGCTGTGAGTCTTTATTATGAACTAGCGGTCCGCCCCGGCTTCGCCCGTGGTACATATTTACGTTTTCTCTACATAAAAACCATCCTCGTACTTCAAGGAATATAATAAAAAAAGAATTATCGAAATCGGTTCAGCCGTTCTCGAGTTATGCGCTTACCAACACATTTTGCGATTCATTTTTATATATAAGAAGATTAGGTAATAGGTAATTATATGTCAGTCTGAAATCAGGAAAAACATAAAGTCAGTTTAAAGTTGACTCTACCATTTACGAGATGTCAATTTGAATAATTAAATCTATTACAATTAGAGTGATTAAACTGAATTCAGAGGTCCTTGTGATTGACTGCATAATTATGTAGTAACATTCTATTTTTTACCCGACTGCCAAAGAAGGAGGGTAATGTTTTTCGAGTGTATGTAAGTATGTATGTATGTCTTTTCCTTTGTGACCACCTGTAGCATAAACGGCTTGATGGGTTTTGATGTATGAGGTATCGTTAGATTTGTCTTGATTACGGGAGTGTCATAGGATACATTTTATCCTAAAAGTCCCACGGGATAAAGACATTTTTACTTTACTTTTTTTAGTGTGCAGTCGGGTATTTTGTTTTTTTAATAATAATTGTACATTTAATAAACGTCATCATTTTCAAACAGAAAGAGACGAATTGTGGCATAAGTCTAAAACAAAGCTACAGAAAAAGACACATGTACAAATATACCTCAAGTTTATTTCCCTTTATTTATTCATCAATCCTTTATTGCACTTGAACTATGGAGTTTCTTGCCGATTCTTCTCCGTAGATACTGCTTTCCGAATCAGTGGTAAATGTTAAAAAATATGTACCTAATGACGTTTCAAAAGTGCTTCTAGAAGAAGTCTAATTGAATAAATAAATGTTTGAGTTTGAGTTTGAAGAGAATGAAAAAGAAATACAAACACTTGAAGATAGCTTTAACTAAGTACAAATGGCGGTCTTATCGCTTTAGAGCGATTTCTTCCAGACTTTAATTTCAATATTAATATATTTTTTCATATAAATCGCGTTTCCCCTAACTTACACCACACTCGTTCCAGGAACTGCCGTGTTATTGTCAATCGAGCGCTTCCCTCTATCCATTAGTTTCGGTAACGCCACGCGACGTTACGTTACTCTTTTTCAGCCCACATATATTGATTGTAAAACATAGTATAGGGGTGTGGATTTATGGAGATGTAAAAAGATTGTGAAGAAATAAATGGAGATATTTTGTTACGATTCTAATTACGCAAATTATGTAATGTCCATAATAATATTTTGTTTACATAACTTCCAAAGGGTACATTATTAAATGCAACCGCTGGCTCAGAACTATTATTATTATATACTACTTAAGTACACTTTAAACTTGTAAAGAAAATCGATCAGTGAAACCTGAAATACATCTACACTCTACAGCTAACCATAATATGATAATACCTATGTTAAGTTTCACATGTACTACAATCCGCTTTAGCCTGCGGCTTCACTCGCGTAGTATCCGGTTTAAAACATTGTGTGTTAATCAATTTATATGTTGGACGATTCCATCAGATTAGATACGGACCGAAATTGAAAACAAAAAATTGGTTGTCTGTAAAGTCGGTTTACTGACGATAGTTGAACGTGACAACGTCCGATTGTGCTTCTTTGTCGCTCGTTCCGCGCTTTCGCTTCCACTTCAAGCCTTACATGGAACGCCTCAGAGCGAGGTAACGCCGCATGAGTCATGTTTTTACGTGCGTGCAGCCGGCTCTATCGAATTATAAGACGTTGTCACGTCAAAAAAAAACTTTAATTCCCAAAAAATTGTACCTTTTTAAATAGAGTCAGTATATAATAAGGAAGTATAAATTACAACTTTATACTTATATACATTCAAACAAGTCTAAAACACTATATCCGTTAAAATCTTAAAACATATTTTACTAAACATATGAAGGCACTGTTCTTTGGCAGACTATTGTAGTCGCTAGGTGTTTGGGAAGGAAACTCCAGCGGGAAAACAGGAAACCCTTAAGCGTATTTACGACTTGGATAGTCTGTGGTCGGGCTAATAAAATATATGCTATTTTACAGCGAAAGAATTTGTAGTATTGTATGAAATATGGAAATTACAAATAGCATTTCCTAGACATGATGTGTTTGAATGATAATGTTATAAATTCTCTGTCTAGATTTATACGTTGTTGTTATTAATAAATTAATTATATTAAATTGTCAACACACTGAATTGTTAGGTTTTTCTTTTTTAAGTAGTATCGCTACCATACGAAATTTCTCATATGAGTAATTAAACCCAAATTCTCTTCTATAAATCACTACGCATACTTCATCAATACACGCAACTCATTTGATACAATCGGCCATATACCCACACTAGCTGCGCTTCGCGGTTTCGCTCGCATGGTTCCGCTCCTGTTGGTCTTAGTGTAATGATATATAGCCTATAGCCTTCCTCGATAAATTATAGGCTATCTAACACCGAAAGAATTTTTTAAATCGGACCAGTAGTTCCAGAGATTAGCGCGTTCAAACAAACAAACAAACTCTTCAGCTTTATAATATTAGTATTGATTCAACACCTGAACAAAAGTATTCTAGCATTTCGCCACTTAAAACGAAATAATACTTCTCACGTCACAAATCCGGTGTCAAGGAAATAAAATTATAACTCCATACACGATACACTTTGTGACAAGATTAAATAAAGCCTCTATACTGTAGTTTGGTGGAGGCGTAAAATTGGACCGTTTTTCCTCTTTTTTATCCCATTTTGTGAATCCGGGAACAATATTTGAGATACGACTTTGTTATAAATAGCACTTACATCGACGCATTCATCGTTATTAATTTTTAACGTGATCTGTACTCGTGTTCGGGCATTTTATGAATTGTACAAAATGTTATTTAAGATCACTTGTAACATAAACGAGTCTTTGTTATACCTATCTATAATTTAATAATTATAATGTTATGATTATATTGTTATTTTTGATACTACTTTTCCGGCCCTGGTTCAGATTCAGACAAGTAGCCGGTAGCCCTTGTTTTTCTGTTCCATACCTTATCATAGATTTTTTGTTTGTGAGTTCTCAGAAAAAAAATTACATTAGTTAATGATAATAACTATAACAATCTATATTTCAGTTTATTATATAAGAAGATTTGTTAGTTAAGTCACGGAAAATTTCAAGAAATGGTAATTCTTTCATTTATTCGAAAAGTTTCAGCCTTTGAGGGGAAATTTATCAGAGAACATTTAAGCTTTTCGGTCATGATGGACTTTAAATCAATTTAATGGATTTTTTTAACTGAGAACTGCGGGTAAAACCGCGGGGCACAGCTTGTCCATCCATATTTTATTCACACGTTTTAGAGTGAAGGTTTAACAAACGTACAAGCTATAAGATATAAATATAGAAGATATAAATTGGTACGCAGGATTTACTCATTTACCTTGACATGTTCTAGACGCTAAAAGGTATAATTTTCAGACTTAAGCACTTCGCTTATCAGGACATTTTATCCTTCATTAGGACTCTAAAAGGCTTATGAAAAAGGAAGAAAATGTAAGAAGATTCCTTTCTCTTTATTAAGGTAGCTTAGTCGATTATGCCACTCTGACTTATATTATGTACTATGCATTTAGAAATGGTGCGCCTATTTAATTTCCAAGAAGTAAATCCATGTTTCTTGACAGATTTCTTCCTAAGTACCTAATTATTTACATTAACCATTTATAAGGATATATTAAAAATATGTATAGTATTTTAATTAACAAAAAATATTTTTATAGGTACACTGAATAAAAATAATATGACATAAAATGGTTAAATGTATTTGCAAAATGAAATAAACAGATAAGTTATAATTAGTTGAACAAATTTGAAATGTTTGTATGTTTTCATTTAATCGAGCGTGTAATTAATTAAATTATGGCCTTTTCAACAGTTAAATGCACTAACGATAATCGTTTTAGGAATTAATTAATAATAAATTAAATATTATATACAGCTTTTTCCATAACACGAATACAAATAGGTACATACTGACATACAAAATGAGAAAATGTGATTGTATTTCCTTATATAAGTATAAAAAAATTAAAGGACTAAAAAACTAAGGCTTGTTAAACTAAAGCATAATAGAGATAACGTATTCTAACTTTGTATGTACGTAGAGGGTGATCTTAGAAATTACTGAACCGATCATGAAAATAATTTTACTAACAGAATGCTACACTACTTTGGAGTGTCATATTTTTTTGATTACAGGATCAAACCAGATCAAAGCGGCTTGTATATCGAATCGCCTTAAATTGTGCCTAAGTTTCGTTCCCTTTACGCACAGCAATCTCTAGATTTTAATAAAAACCCTTTGAATTATGCAAATCTTAGCTGGGTTTGTAATACAGCTTACCTTGCCGCTTGAATTTGAGATAATCCGATACCGTGAACATACGTAACAGGGATATTAATTTAAACTTTTTATTAAGCCACGGCTTTCGTTGATTATTCATTCATTCAGTTTATTCAGTAATAAATTCACAGAATGCGAACCGTGATCCTGTTGTGTATATTAATAGGATATTTTTCGTTTAAACTCAAGTGGATATGATTCGACGAAAAGTTATTCTGCGTATTTATTATACTTCTTTTATTTTCACCAATGGAAAATTACAATTAAATTTAATGAAATTTTTGTTGTTATAAAAATACAGCACCACCTAACCTTGTTATTAAATAAAACAATCCTAGACAAAGGACGCCTGGTAGAGATCGCGAATAGCTTACCATTTAAACATAGTGAAAGTTTATAAATTATGTTATCTTTGTTTCCTTTATATTATTTCTTATTATAACTTTGTTGCCGATGATTATAATCTGGACTTATTTAAAAGAAAAGTGAATAGGTATCTTTTAGGTCAGCATGCTCCATCCGAGCCACGGAGACCACGCTTGTCGCTTTCCATCAGGCGAAGCGGTGGTCAAATGCCTAATCCTGAATAAAAAAAGAAATGTGGCACTCGGGGACTGCCGCGGTAAAGCTATTGCATAGCATGCCTTCAAGCCACACCTCCGAGCCCGTTGGAGTGGGGAGCGTGAGGTTTTTTCGTTACGGAATTTCTCGATTCGGTCCCCGCGCTTAAGGCCCGCGATAGAAGCTATGCAATAGCTTAAAAAAAAGAAATAACCGTATTATTCATATCTATTGATGTATTAGCTACCGGATATAATATAAACAAGTTATCAACCTTATTATATTATCGTAGTAAATATTAAAAGATGTAATGACGATTCAAAAGTGCTCGGACTAGAAGAAGTCTAATTGAATAAATTAATGTTTGAGTTTGAGAATACTTACTTCAAGGTTACTATGACGTGCATGATTCCACATAATATATTTTGCACCTGACTTTTTTTAAAGCACTTCAGGTAAAATATAATAATTACAAAAACAAACACTTGTGTGGGAACTTGAGTGTTGGAAATTAAATTAAGCTCTTTTTACCTGCGCGGTGTCACTAAAAGCGAGTGTTATAAACCTCCATTCTTATGTTATTATTATATTGGTGTATTTATTGAATATTTCGATAAAATTTCAAGCTACTTATTGAAAATCGTTACCTGCTTTTAACCGAAATAAGCAATAAAATGTAACGAAACATGCTTTTGTATAACAGGTGATAGATGCAATATTTATAAGGTACCTGCATAATAATACAAATTTAAAATTGTTCAGTCATTGTTTAATTTATTGTAAACTACCTAGTAGGATACTACATCAACTTGCCATCTCTTTAAACATCCATAAATACTTTACTATTTTAAATCTATACTAATATTATTATCTATACTTATATTATAAAGCTGAAGAGTTTGTTTGTTTGAACGCGCTAATCTGGTCTGATTTGAAAAATTTTTTCGGTGTTGGATAGCCTGTTTATCAAGGAAGACTATAGTATTACGCTAAGACCAACAGGAGTGGAGCCACGCGGGTGATACCGCGATGCGCAGCCAGTAAATAATAAAATGTCGAATAATACTCATTGAATTAAAATATTTTGCTCGCATTACAGCCACACCTCGTAATACTTTTAAACTTTCTGTCTCACACAAGCCGTGCATTGCTAAGGATTTCCACAAATCCTTTGTAAGACTCAACTTATTATGGATGTCCGAGTAAAACTAAGGTTTCAAATGCACACTGCTTATATTTCACTATTTTATTGAAGAGAAAACTTCTTTAGCGGCGTTGGGTATAAAATCTTAAACTCGCGTCAGGACACGTGGCCTGATCGAAAAAGCGTAAGACGGACTTTTGTTTTTTTTTTAGCTTTTATATTCCATGCGTAAGACGGATACCATTCCAAAATATCAAACATGCAAGTTTTCACTTCTGCCGGCACTCCCGGAGTGCAACCCGTCTTTTTTTTATTTTATATAAGGTCTAGCTGAATCGGCAAACGCTGTTCTACCCTTGTCATGTAGGGGTATAAATATAGTTTACGGGCCATTTTTAGACCTCCAGAATAAACAAATAAAATCTGAAAATTGATTAAACCTTTTCAGTGTATTTGGACATGAGAATTTTATAAACATAGACATATTATTATAGTTTTCACAAAATAAATGTTTAATTAATGTAGCCTCATATAAATTAATAAAGTTTAGAAAGTAACATCATTGTAGACATTTTTATCTCTTTTATAAGTTAAATAACGTGGTATAAAATTTACCTAACATAATATTATTTGAAATGCCCATATTATATTAGAAGTGCAAAATTTTTACTTTTTAAATACGAAAAATATAAAATAACGAGATCACAAACCGTTTATGTCATGAAAAACCAAGGAAAGCTGTCAAAAATTCACAATTCTACGTCCTCAGCAAAGGTACAATAATTTTTCAGCAATCCACCTGAGGCAGGCCGACAGCCGAAGAATTTTGGCTCCTCCCGCCTAAATTAAAAAACTTTTTTCTCATTTCATTACTTCGCAAGTATTTCAGTTATTTTTAGCGATATTGTGGTGATCCATTCTCTAGACAGGTGTCTGATTATATTTCATGTAATGTGATATTAATATCATTGAATTAAATTCTAATCATTATTAGGAGTTGCATGCATTATTTGAGAAATTTTCCCAGACGCAATATAGCACAAGGCTGATTTTATCAGTCAGATTGAAAATATTACGTTTTGAGCTTACCATTTTCGAGATAATCAATTAGTCTATTATTTTTTACCTTTATACTTAACTAGATTTCCGCCCGCGGCTTCGCCCGCGTTTGCAAAGGAAAACCCGCATAGTTCCCGTTCCCGTGGGATTTCCGGGATAAAAACTATCCTATGTGTTAATCCAAGTTACCCTCTATATGTGTGCTAAATTTCATTGTAATCGGTTCAGTAGTTTTTACGTGAAAGAGTAACAAACATCCATACACCCATACATACTTTCCTTTCCTTACAAACTTTCGCCTTTATAATATAAATATTAGAAATATTAGATATAAATGTAAATAAAATAAACTCATTGGAAAAAAAATACTTTTCATCTCAAACAATTTACAAAATTTCATTTATAACTAATTCTAATATATTACATTAAGACTAATATACACTTAACTTTATCTTGCCGACCTGGACTTAGAACTAATAATAATTATTCACAGTCAAATGTCTAGAATCGGGGTCAGGTCAGTCTAGAATAATATCCTTCGACGATCTTACAGGAAATCAATAGATCAACAGTTGCAATATGCTTTATTAGTTTCCTAGAAAATTATATGAAGTTAAGGTATTTCATATGAAATATAGTCGAGTCTTGAATATAACTGTATTATTTTACATATTACGCTTTCACGCCTAAACTTATATATTTATGCATAACAAAAAAATATTAATTAGCAACAGAGCTATTAGACCGGGAGATAGTGACATAGGTAAATTATTGGGTCGTTTGTCACTATCTCTCGGTCTATATCTATATATACAGTATTATCTATGGTCTATATGGATTATTATGTAAATTTAAACTCAGGTGTTCAAAATTATACGAAAATGTGAAAATAGCATGTTAGCGTTTAGTGATACAGCCATTTCTTTAAAACGGAGACAAACAATTTAATTGTTACTGTGATAATTCCTTTGCTTTCGTTTTTCTGAGAGTGATTATTAAATATATCTACTATCTACTTTTGTCACGACAAGTATGATGCAAAGTGAATTCTAATCTAGATATTAATAGCTTTCAAAGTTCCTCAGCAAATTAATAAGAATCAAGATCTCGTCTTCAAGGCACACACCACAGTGTAACAAGATTTAAAATATGAACCATTAGGAACACCCACAATGGACGAGGTTTAAAGCCTTTTAAATTTCTTGAAAGGCTTTCCGAGATAAAGCCGTAAGAATTGGCCTAAGCCAAGCTCGTGTATTATTCTAAATACCCTCTGTGTTGGAATTTGCAGCTTAAAGAAATATTAAAGGAAGGCGCAAGGCTAGATAGGTCACCTAGACCATCTAGGTCGCTTGTTAACTATATAAGTAGTAAATGTAAAAAAGTGTAAAATTTTCATCCTAATAATATCTATTACAAAAAAATGATTTTTGAAACGCATGCGTTTTTTAACGTGTATCGTTAGTGGTTAATCACTCATAAGTTTTTCGCTTTACTAAACAAAATAGCAAGCAGCATTATGGAAAATCATATCAACACAATGCGTATAATCGAGTTCCGCAATCCAGAATACCAACGCTAATGCCAATAAAAGACGATAATCCCAACATTGAGCTAACATTATCGCCATATCCTAAACATGCATCAAATTGCGATCACTTGTTGTTCCAATTTGCAGGACATCATTACATTACGGTTACGGTTCAAACTCATCTGTAAAACCCGCTTGTTTTGATCGGCCATTGCCGACGCATAATTTGTGTCATATCTGACTGCCCATTTGCAGATCTAGCAACATAATTCTCGAATGCATTTCACCGGACAATCTGAATTCGACTGTAAATCATAGCATCACGGTTGTTATTGCTTTGTTTGGTACTTGGTTTGCTGCTCATTTCAGAATCAGAAGCAACATCTATTTTGCAAATTTCGAAGTAGATTGATGTCACCGGGCACGTTGATTTTCGGTGAACCTAAACATGCTTGTGCTTGGAAACTAAACAATGGCGTTGTGACGACTACTTAAGGATTCAACGATACTGTAAAGTAATTTATGTAATAACGTATAGGAAACTGTAGTATAACCATATCTATATTATGAAATTTTTGTGACCGTGTGTAAGTTTTGAGGAAGTTATCCTCATTATTTTCAATTGATAGAGAAAAGTTACACATTGTAATCTTAAAGAAAGAAGTTTTGTGTAATAGGAAACATTGGCCATTTACTTCGTAAATCGATGACGTCAAAGTTTTTATCAACATACCACGTGTGCCAAAAATTTGTGCTTAAAATAAATTTAACTCAAAACTAACAAACTTTACAAGGTTTATACGAGATTGTTATTCAAATACTCATTATATTGTGATCGGTTCTGAACAGGGCTCTTCACAATTTTCTTGAACTTTAAAACTCGCTATCATTAGTCTTCATTAACTGTTGACAATTAATAATAATGACCAGTTTTCTCAAATTTAATTAGATTACAACTGAGAATCTTCTGAGTAAATGAATGATTGACATTAATTGCTATAAATATAATTATTTAGGCGTAAATTGTTTACATTTTCATCTTTAAGACTTATTATTTTATTCATATTAATACGAGAGAAAAGAAATAGTTTTATTTATATCGTTAAACGTGTATGGAAAACAAGATGTCTTATTATGTATTATTTTGAATACGAGACGAGACAAATTAAGTTTGTAAAAAATAAAAAAATAAAACTCATTTGAAATCACCTAGGTAGTCGAGTAAACATTCACATAGAGCCCGGAATTTTCGGGAAATTAAAAGTTCTACAATATTTAACAGTTTCTTGAGCGATAGCTATAATCTAATCTATACATATAATAAAATCGTAGGAAAGTCAAAACTGTACATTGAATATTTTTTTAAAAGTATACATAATCCATGATCTATAATCGATATAGAAGCCAAAAACATAGTTTTTAGAATTTTTGTCTGTTTGTCTGTTTGTCTGTTTGTCTGTTTGTCTGTTTGTCTGTATGTTTGTCCAGACTAATCTCGAAAAGTACTGCATAGATTGACTTCAAATTTTGCATGAATATTACTAACAGGTCGAGTGAGGCTTTTTTAAACATATTATCATGCTATCACCTCCGGGGGAGGAGCTGTGAACCTTTTTTTTTCTTACGTATTCCGTGTATTACGACAGCGTACAATCTAAAGACTCATGTTTAAATGTTGGTTTCGGGTAAGCCATGCTATTATCTAGCTTTACACAATAAAAACTATGTCATTTACGTAATTTGGGCAGAGAATCAGTTTAATGAATTTATTAGTATACAAATTTGAAACAGCGCCATCTATGAGATTTCGTAAAAATCAAATCAATTTACATGATAACACTACTGGACACAATGTTAAAAATTAATAATTTAAATATAATTATGTTATTTATTTATTTAACTCTTTAACCCATATCTTCCCTTCCCTATAAGGTGCGCTTATAATTCGTGTGAACTGTGAATATACTACATTTTTAAAAGTGAGGGTAGATGTTTATTATTTTAAGTCAAACTAGACACCATTACAGTTAATCTAATATTGATTGTGTTCATTGGTTACATTTTTAAAAATCTTCGTGTTTTAAAAATTCGATAACGAGGCGGGACTCGAACCAGCATTCTTTAGTGGTCGAATTTTTTCTATTCTTTATAAATTTATTGTTTATGAATTTATATTTATAAACAATAATACGAAAAGGTTAGTTCGTTGATAATTATTATTCCTTCATCATTTACATGTTGTAAGTAAAAATATACTTTGACTGTTAATACTTTTGTTCAGTATTTACCTGTATGATTATTGCTTGGTAATTAATATAATATTTTCATGTCGTATACCTAATTAAAAACATAAGTTTGATGTGAAACTAGCTGGATTTATTTTTACACACTCACAGTCTTATATTTTGTGTTAATGTTAAAATAGTATTAATAGTGTAAATCATAATATTTTTTCACAATTAAAAATATTTCCTTTTTTTTGATGGTGTTGGCATCGAATTAAACCGCGCTGTCGTTTCGTTCACAAAAAGTGAAGTTATGAGGACCGAATATGTAGCCGCCTCAACTTACGGAAACGAGAGTAACCTGCGTTGTCTGTTAGTTATTGTATAGTCGAATTTAACGTTACATGGAAATTGGAATCTAATTATATGTATACTTATATACTTATATTAAATCTGTAGAGGTCAATTCTGTACATGAAATATATTTCCTAAATAACTATCACGAGGTGATTAGGGATCGACACTGACGCCAAAAATTTTTCCATCTGTCTGTCTGTATAACCGTTATAGAAACAAAAACTACTCGACGGATTTAAACGAAACTTGGTACAATTATTTTTCATATTCGTGAGCAGAGCAGTAACTCCATTTTTAAGCTTTCGTCGCGTGTGCAACCTACGGGTTAAAGCTACACAGAAATCAAGTATGAAAGAAATGTTCTCCATATTATATAAAAAATATCTCCTGACATCATAAATGTCTATCTTTTATGGTTGAGCGTAGGAGTTCAAAGCTTTCTGATTATATTTGTCTACTAGCTGTGCCCGCGACTTCGTCCGCGTGGAATAGTGACTATGGGACCTATGACCATGGGCTCAGGGTGGGGCAAGAATAATTGTTTTTATTTTCATGCTTCCACTCCCACGCCCACTCCCAGGCCCACGCCAACGCCCACGCCCACTCTTCCTACACTTCACAATTGGTACCTACCAGATCAAAGCCAGGGTAAGCGCCCCACCCAGCCCCACCGTGGCTACGCCCATGCTGAATTACTACTTAACATACAATTATTGAGTAAATACGTACTACCATAAATAATTAAAAGAATTGTTATTAAAGTTTCTTACTAAACTGAGCTAAAAAACTTACGTACCAACTTATTAAAGAAAATCAAGAAATGAAATGCCTAACCTATACCAAATAGTTACTACATAATATTGTAATTAAAAATTATGATTAGTATATAATATCGAAAATCAAAAAAGAAATGCCTAAATAATTCTACGTAAAATTTATTTTAAATTATGTCATATTATTTTTTAGGAACCAGGGGGGGAGAGGAGCAAATTCTATTTCCTTCCTTTCTTAAATGGATGTTTTTAATAATGTATGGTGTAGCCACTGATCAGCTTAATCGATACTCAATTTTTATCAAATCCAGCAACAAATCCAAATTAGATGTTTCCTGTCTCACGCACGTAACTAAAGGCTGAAGAGAGAGAGAGGGAGCACGTAACTAAACCGTTTAATCGAAGAAAAGTGTATAGAAAAAGGAATAAATAATTTCATAAACTTCCCGACGATCTTTAAAAATAAATTATTATATCATTTTTTTCATTCCCACTTTTACCCCTATGTAGGTATAATAAGTGGATGAACCGATTTTGATACAATTTATCTAAGAACCAGCGTCGGAAAATATGCTGCCTAACAAAAAAAAAGCCGCATCTAATTCGGTTTACCTGTTAGCCAGCTACGGTGCCATAGACAGACACACACACACACACACACACACAGAAATACATAGCAGTCAAACACATAACACCCGTCTTTTTGCGTCGGGGGTTAAAAATATAATACGACATAATTTAAAGGACATTTTATGTGGAAAATTTACCTATTAGAAGTAACCATAATGTTAATTTGACCCCGCCCCCCCCTACTACCTCAGCTTACCCCCAAACCCTTGGGGAATTTTGATATGATCATCTGGACATGTAAAGGAATAACTGTAGCGTATAACAGATAAATTACGTTTTATCGTACACTGTACAGTGTACAATAGAATGCCTTAGCAAATGTTCGCCGTGATTACTTATAAATTGTCATAACTTTTTTATTTATGAACCGATTGACATGAATTAAACACTAAATGTTAAATGAAGATTACCACAATACATTAGTGAAAACCGCATCTAAATCGGTTAAGCCGTTTCTGAGATTAGCATGCACAAACATACATACAAACAGACAAAAAAATTTTTAACTACAGTTTTGGGTTCAAGATCGATTTAATAATAACACCTGCTAATTTTTTTCTACATATTTTCATTGTACAGACATCGCTTTTCCACAATTTTATTATATGTATTGATGATGATGATGATTGATGATTATAACACTCTCAGTCCGTTTCAACTTAATTTTTATTCACTCGCATCAGTGCCACCTAAAAAATCTTTATATCGAAATTCAAGCAAAGCTAAGAAAATGAGAAATAAGAGTTCTCAAGGATCGTTAGAGGTAAGAGGCTTACTATTGACCGAAAACAACATGTGTTATGCCGAGAACCTGAAACCGCTTCACAACGAGAATTGCAGCTCACAGCTGACCGCGAACGGCATGTACTATCCTGTGAGACCGAAACCTTCACTGAGAGGGTATAACGTCTCACAGCTGACCGCAAATGGCATATTTTATCTCGATAATCTGAAACTTTTACTCAATATGAAGACCGTTTGACAAATGATAGGGTGCACCATAATATTATTCGATCTCTTGAAGATGAACATGAGCATAAGCAATGACTAGAGTAGGGACGCGAATATTACCATTATTTGAGACAAGTACGATTAATAAGTTTGTTTAATGAAAGATTAAGAATTGAAACTATTTGGTCTCTTGAAACGGACGAATAGCGAGAGGCCCGTCTTACTGTAGACAGATTTCGAGTCTTAATGACTTAGAGGTAAACATAGAAGATCAATCTACGAATTCGGTGGTGTGGTCCGACAAATATAAAAGTGGGTTTGCTTATAACCTCACAATTGATTACAGATCATCTTCTGTATAGGCGATATTAACGTAGTATGTTCTTTTTGTAATGCTTTAAAGAGGAGTAAGGAGTCGGCTTTCGTTTGAAGATACACCAGAACCTTTGAAATCACTACTTTTAGAGGAACATGTGCAATCTAAACAGTTCTTAGACAATATTCGCTCTTATAGTAGTGCGTTTTAAATGATCCTTTGGTGCTCAACAATTATCAGAGGATCCTTTCATGCTTACTTTTAAGATACAAGGTCAAGTTTATCATTTGATAGGATCCCTTTTGCCTGAAGGCCAACCTAAGTTTCTTCAAATATATTTTGTATTCGACTACAACGAATAGTCGAATACAAGAAATCAATATTTCTCGAATTTAAAATATTACAATTTTTCCTACGGTAGGGCGACGAATGTATTTTCGCATAGTAACGGAGGGGAACTCACGGGGGGTCGAGTGACGCGGGCCACGTACCACAAACATGCTTAGTTTGTTGTACCGAGCGCGAAAGAAAGTCATCGTGTTTTTAGTAAAATTACTACGTAAACTAACGTAATTTAATACTTAGGTACATATTATATTATAATGATGCGCTCAAACTGTTAATCTACATTTAATTTAGATTATTATTTGAATTACTAAGTAATGTAGAATTTAAATCAAATTCACTCATGTTTTCCTCAGATTTTCGATGTCCTCCGATTTTAAGATTTTCTTATCAGAGTATTCAATTTTAATGTAGTTAATTTTTATAAGAGACAATTAAGAACATTCAAAAATAAAGTGTCACGTATTTTTTTTAAACGACGAATGACGAAAAACGACGTAATCGCGGACGAAGTCGCGGGCAACAGCTAGTATCTAATATACAGGGTGTACCAAAAAGTAGTGATGAACGGAAGCTGAGAGGTAGAGGACCTAGAGGGTTATCCGAATCACCCCCATGTATGTTATGCGATTTTTCGTATTTTCGGAGTTATTACGTTTTTTTCAATTTTTCACCTATCGCCGAGTACGATGATATTTTCACTCATGCTGACGTCAATGATTGCGGAAGATGCTTGATTTTTTTTTGTGTGCTAAGCTGAAAGATAGGCCAATTTAATATGGTAACATTTACTATCGTTAGATCTTTGAATGGAATAAAAAAAAGAATTAAATGGCAAGAAAGATAAAATTACCCAGTATGTTCACCACTTCAAGGGCCCGTAAAAAAATAAAATCACATAAAAAAAGTATTCCGTTTGACTTTTAAAAACTTGCTCTATCTATCAGATAGCTACCCTAAAAATTTCATTTAATTATTGAGAAGGCTTCAATCGAAAAATTTAAATCTAAATGTGGTAAGTGAAAAAATTGAATTAACATGATGATCATTAAAACCAATAAATAGGTGTTTAATTACCAGAAATTTTTAAAATAACCCCGCTGTTGCTCAATGCAAGTGCGACATCACCGTAAAAAGTTGTCTTTTAAATGTCTGAATACCCTTTTATCATTTTTAATGGTTTCTTCTGCTACTATGAATTTCCGGGTTATTTCGTCCAAATTGTGGCAGTCTCTTGTCTTTGTAGTATCCCCACGGAAAAAAATCAATAGGGTTTAGGTCGAGGGACCGTGGAGGCCAGGCTTTAAGGCAGGCGTCACCGGCGCATGCGCAGGCTGCAACGACCAATCCATCTTTCAGGGTATCTTTGCCCTTTAGCCTGGCCTGCACGGTCCCCGGACATAAACCCTATTGATTTTTTTCCGTGGGGATACTACAAAGACGAGAGACTGCCACAATTTGGACGAAATAACCCGGAAATTCATAGTAGCAGAAGAAACCATTAAAAATGATAAAAGGGTATTCAGACATTTAAAAGACAAATTTTTACGGTGATGTCGCACTTGCATTGAGCAACAGCGGGGTTATTTTAAAAATTTCTGGTAATTAAACACCTATTTATTGGTTTTAATGATCATCATGTTAATTCAATTTTTGCACTTACCACATTTAGATTTAAATTTTTCGATTGAAGCCTTCTCAATAATTAAATGAAATTTTCAGGGTAGCTATCTGATAGATAGAGCAAGTTTTTAAAAGTCAAACGGAAAACTTTTTTTATGTGATTTTATTTTTTTACGGGCCCTTGAAGTGGTGAACATACTGGGTAATTTTATCTTTCTTGCCATTTAATTCTTTTTTTTATTCCATTCAAAGATCTAACGTTAGTAAATGTTACCATACTGAATTGGCCTATCTTTCAGCTTAGCACACAAAAAAAAATCAACAATCTTCCGCAATCATTGACGTCAGCATGAGTGAAAATATCATCGTACTCGGCGATAGGTGAAAAATTGAAAAAAAACGTCATAACTCCGAAAATACGAAAAATCGCATAACATACATGGGGGTGATTCGGATAGCCCTCTAGGTCCTCTACCTCTCAGCTTCCGTTCATCACTACTTTTTGGTACACCCTGTATATTATAAAGGCGAAAGTTTGTAAGGATGTATGGATGGATGTTTGTTACTCTTTCACGTAAAAACTACTGAACCGATTACAATGAAATTTAGCACACATATAGAGGGTAACTTGGATTAACACATAGGATAGTTTTTATCCCGGAAATCCCACGGGAACGGGAACTATGCGGGTTTTCCTTTGCAAACGCGGGCGAAGCCGCGGGCGGAAATCTAGTATTTTAATATTTATGATTTTCAAGCAAACAAAACTAGTACATACAGTTTACATGACTACGATTTCAAGCAAACGAAGCTTTGTATGTGCTAATGACTAGCTATAGGTACTTGTTTAAAAAGAAGAGAAACACTCTTGTGTACTCAAATATAAATCCAATCTGAATACAACACTGAACAGGAACTAAGAACCATCAAATGAAATCTGATCAATCGACCAATGAACTAACCAATTACGTCACATGTATAATTGATTATTCACAAATAGGGATCACACGTCGCCAGTTACGAACTTGCTATCTAAGCTATTAAATAGATATAGGACGCAGATCACGTACAAATTTAATGCGTCGGTAAATCACCTTTGTTCTGTATAATACCGTTTTGAACTGTTTTGTTCGTGATTTGTCGATAAATGCTACCTGAAAGGTGGTATGGAAAGTCGGTGGAATTTAAAGTTAATCATATATTTTGTTGTTAGCAATTAAGACTTTTCGTAATAACTGTCCATTCTTCTATGTAGAAAAATCTTGGAATACAAGATATTATAATATTATTATGATTCAATCATACAAATTTTCCCTTTCGGTTTACTTCATCATCTTGTGATACTTCTAGGTGGTTTTTCATAGTACAAAAAAAAACATGTAGTTTAGACGTAAAAAGGTATATAAATATTATATTGGTCCTCGTTTTATTTAAATTTTCGTCAATACTTTACCATTAATAGGTACTCAAATGAATACCACCAGAAAATGTATCGTGAAGCAATCACAAATTTTAATATATCTGTATGTTACTGTTAAAAATACATAAGAATAACTAACTATAATATTATGCTATTGGTATTCATATAGGCTCTATGATTTATAAATTAATATCAAAGGCAAGAAACTAGTTAAGCAATGTTATGAATAATTCCTATCAAAATTTGTAATTCCAGTGTGACCTAATTCATGAAAGCATATACACTGTCAAACTGTTTGATTGAATTTTGTAAATGTTAATGAATACGTCGCAAATCCCTTATTAATAGGAATAAAGAATCATTTAAAAAAAAGACGTGTGGCACTCGGGGACTGCCGCGGTAAAGCTGTTGCATAGCATGCCTTCAAGCCACACCTCCGTGTCCGTCGGAGTGGGGAGCGTGAGGTTTTTTCGTTACGGAATTTCTGGATTCGGTCCCCGCGCTCAAGGCCCGCGATAGAAGCTATGCAATAGCTTAATAAATAATATGTTTAGTTTTATGTTCCTTCAATGTATGGATTAATTTGCATAAATACATTTAAAGAGTGTATATTTTCATACATGTACATAATTAATATTTTTCTATAAACGATCAACGTACTTAATATGAAAAACACGAATGACTGTAAGGATGAGACAGCTCTCTATTGATTTAAAAGGTCTTTATGAGATAAGAACCGATAATATTATTCTTATTCCTTTTAAATTGCGCGTTGCAGTCGTGATTAGTTGAATTTCAGCGATTCATTTGTATTTTTTGTATCGTTTTTGATAATGAAAGATAGAATAGGACAAATTAACTATAGAAATACAATTAGTACTGTATCTAGATTCCGCGGCTACAATCGCGTGGTAATTGCATAAAAAGTAGAGTATAATATTAAACCAAATTTCATAACGGTCCGATCATTTTTTGCGTGATAGAGTAACATACATCGATTCTTAAAAATTTTCTCATTTACAACATAAAAGTATAATAAACATCATTCTAATCATTACAAGCAACAATTAAATGAATCGTTAAACAAATATATTCTCACTCCAAAGGTTACACGTTCTGTATGTTCTCAGGCAGCTTAGAGTTGGCTAATGTATGGATTACAGTTGTGTTACTTGTTCCCAGCTTTACAATACTAACTTTACTTGTTAATTCCTAATACTTTCTAGACGGATTAATGTTTAAACATTTCAGGGTAGACATTGAGATTTTTTAAACAGGAACGAATAAAATAAAAATTTTTGTTTATTCGGTTGAATTGTAAGAATTTGATGCAATAATGCTTTGTGTCATTAAATTTTATACTTTTGAAGTTTTTACAGAGAAACGTAAATTACTGAACAGAATTAAATATGCGACGAAGACGCTATCAAACTATAAATTGTAGTTAAGGCATAATAGTATCTATCGCTTATTACTTTTTTCTTAGGCCTTGAGGTGAGGGGAGCTGGTGTTAAAATGAATAACACGACCGTCTAGGTTGAACTTATGATTTATTCTGTCTACTGTCTAACTAAGTTATAAGTATGAATGTATATTGTATACGAATACATAGTTAGATACAATACCACTACACCTCCGGGGCAAAATAAAAAAATAATAATTAATACAAATTATTTTTTTTCTCTGATTATAATATTATAATTAATTATCAATAAGTAACTTAAATTTTCTTAATACGTAACACGTAGTACGTACGATAACATTACATTTGACGATAACCCGGCATTTAATAAAATAGTTTATATAGAAAACTTTGTACTAAGAATTTTACTAACGCAGGTTGACCAACATAGAGCTAATTGGTCATGCGATAAACATGAGTTTTAACATAGAGGTATTTTATATTATTTCACAGTTAATTGAATAGTTAAAAAATATTTTACAATTATAAATATATTTTCTTAAATTAATTATTACGCAATGCGCTGTCTACTCACATGGAAATATCTGGGAAGAGGCAATTAATAAATATCAGTATTATTTGAAAGGCCCTGTAAAAAAAAACAACCGGTGGATAAGTTAATTTATTTAAATTATTAATTATTTCTTTAAGATAATAATTATAATAAGTTAATTGTCAATCATCTTCAACTGCAAAAGGGAAAGTGTCAAACTTACCTAAGTGAAATTAATTTAAAGATCGAAGGATTTCCCAAGCAAATTTTAATTTTAAAGGTTTATTTTTTTAAATATTACACTACGACTTGTTACTAAAAACTTTACAGTAAATTTCAACATATTAAAAACACAATTCAAGACGTATAACAGTTTGCATGACAATAATTAAAGTCAAAACGTCGGTTAAAATAAACTCTATTCTTTCACACAAAGAGAAATTCACGCTTAATAAATACAGAAGCCCATTTAGAAAATCAAGGCATTTGTATTTATCTCCTAAATTTTATTCCAGCGTAGCACCAACACCAATAAATTAATTCATATGCACAAACGGGGACACTATTCCCTGAAGCACACATTAAACTGACTTTAAAATCTTCCTGAGCGTCATACGTGAGGGTAAATGACGGTCTTTCCGTCCCTTTTGTGATTTGGGAAACGCGCCCCGACCCCGTACCAAGGCATCTTGTCGTTAGCGATCGTATCGCTGTAATTTCATTGTATGTAGGTAGTCATTTTAATTTGTGGTGCAGATTCATTTGTGTGGCGGTATTTTTAAGCCTTAAGGTATTATGACTATTTATAAACAGGAGTCGAATCATATTTTTACCCTGATCATGGCAGTGGTATACCTACACACTTTTATAATTATGGCAGAAAATTGCTGGCAGATTTTGAATAACAGCTGATTATAAAAAAAATAGTTATGTTTACCTTGATGATGTAAGCAGCGGAAAATTGGTGGCTTATAATACGTATGATATTATAGTAATACAGTTGTAGTTGTGACAATGATTTAAACAAAGGGTTTGAAATTTTTCAAATTAACAAAAAACATACCTACGCGGTTGGGCGAACAAGTAGTGAAATAAAACTGTTAGAATTACACGGAACATATTGCTAACGGAGTAATGTATACCAAACTATCGATATTTTCACGTAAAATTCACCTAACAAGGTATTCTCATTAAATAAAGGTTCTTATTCACACTTAAGTGATGACAAACTAAACGACCTTTTACAAATGGTGCTACTTATTTCATTTCCTCATGTTTCAGTGTAATTTATATAGTTTTATATCTTACTAGCTGACGCCTGCGGGTTTTCTTTAAATTAATGAAAGTATTATTTTTTAAATAAATAAGTAGGTCGCCTAAGTATATAACTCTTTGCAAATTCATGACTACTAGATCTACTTTGAAAAATCATTTTAGTCGTTTCGTAGATTAGCAGAAAAAGAGTGAGTAACAGTTAAATAATTACTGATAACGAAGAAAGCAATGTATTATGAGTAATTTATCTGTTTTTTTAATTAACATCAAAATTTTAAAATTTTTAATAAAGAAAATATAATCTCCATTTTATTATTATCTTTCATAAATATTAAGAAAAACTAAATGAGATTTGTGTTTAAATGATCAAAAGTTTAAATTATTCTTTGATCACAAACAGTTTAATTTTGTTTTTTACAATTTTGCACAAAATATTTCGTATAAAATAATATAAGATCAGTGAACGATGTTTTAATGATGCTTAGAGGACATCTAAAAATAATCCTTATGAATATTCAAATTTACAGAACACTTTAGTTGTGATTGGGTTCGTGGTTGAATTGTTACCAGCGATTCGGTGAATAAAACGGCTCTACAGAACGCGTGGAGTTTAGGCCGAAGCCCATTCCGGACAAAACTCAAACTCAAATATTATATATATATATATAATCTTAATATAAATCTCGTGTCACAATGTTTGTCCTCAATGGACTCCTAAACCATTTAACCGATTATAATAGATACAATTCGCACTTCATGTACAGTTCGATTCAACTTGAGAGATAGGATAGGTTTTATCCCGGAAATCCCACGGGAAAGGGAACTAAACGGGGTTTTCTCTGAAAACGCGTGCGAAGCCGCGGGCGGAAAGCTATAATTTTGAATTTGATACGGATTCGTGTAGAAAATTATTTGGTAAAGCAATAATTAATTGTGCGCGAATCAACAATATATAAAAAGGATAGATCTGTTTTTATAGTGCTTTAATAAAGTACCTTTACTAATCGATACCATTAATATTTAATTTCTTATTTCTTTATCCTTATAACATAGTTCTATTAAGATTTTAACTAAAATTATTTTACAAAGTTGGTCTAATGAATATTTATCATAAATTCTCGATATTTCACAATTTAAACTAACGAAGTCGTGTGAAATCAAGTTTAAAATTTAAATTAGTTTAGTTTAAATTACCTACTATTAATTAGCCTTTTAATTTCTGCAGACTGTCTACTCATAATAAATATTATATTAATTTTGATAGATTTTAAAGTAAAATTATATTATAATTACTTAATATATGAAAATCCACTTAGGATCCATTAACTTCACGACTTTTTTCTCAAACGAAAAGAAAAAATATCGTTACTAGTGTAAAGCGAAAAAATATAAAAATAACTCACTAAAAGGTATTCACGAACGGCCCTCTCCCTAATTTAATTCCGAGGCCCATTTAGATAACATTTAAAAATCACGAAAAGATAACATGAAAATATATTTCTAAGGGAGCATAGAGCGTTTCACAATTAAATGTATTTTCGAGAGCTCCGTGATAATCAAAAACAAAGGCACATTTGGAATATTGGGGGCAGAATTAATTTATTTAGAGCTGAGGCCTTGAGCTGAAGTAAATTGAAGGCGGGAAACAAAAAATGTCGGTTGCAAAGAGAATGGGGACACTCGTCGTGTAACTGACTACAGGCACGTTTGCTTCAAGTGTGACTTTTGTTATCGCGACCTCTTCTATTGTTTTCTATGTAACTTTTTGTGTTCGACGCCTAGTAGTGTGTAAACGCCTTTTAGGCTTTATCTTGTATGCAACGTGTGAAAATAGTTTTAACTGTTTGTTTTAAGTGTAATGATTGACCGTTTGACTTGTGATTAGGTTAATTACCCTAGAACTACATTTAAGAAAGTATTCAATTGAATACTTTCTTAAATGTACGGAATAACTATTTTAAATGTAAATAAGCTCTATAATTATATAACACAAGTATTGGCTTTTTGTTAACTTCTCTATAATTACTTTATATGATACTAAATATAAAATAGAATATAATATCTTTCCTTTATATAAAAAAATATTTCTTTCATATTCGTTTTACAGAATTTTCATTAAACTGTAAATAAGTCTATGCTTTTTTATGTACGCAAGTATGACAGAGTGGTAGAATCAAAAGATTGTCTTTTCATAAACACTTAATAAAGTTTTATATTTGTGAATTCATCGATATAATATCTCTATCTATGCGAATTTTATAAGTAGGCATTGAAATTATTTTTATCGCTCGAGGGTTACAAGCACCATGAACATTTGCAGAAACCTTAGCGTTCTGCAAATAGATCGCCAGCTTTACAGGATAAGGTATAAGGGAAGGATTGATCATGGGGATAAAGAAAAAAAAGACTAGGAAGGGTGAACAAAATTATTTGGAACTCCGACTTTTTTTCATTTATTATGTAAACTTAAATTAGTTCTCAGAATTTCCAATTTTGGGTGATTAATTTTGAGCATCAAATCGTATCTAATCAGGCAGTTTTTTCCAATTACAATTCCGTACATTCCAAGAAAGGCGATCGCAATCTCGGTCCAAATCTAATTCAATACCAAGGACCGTGCATAATACAGTTCATGGTAAAGTGTAATTCTACTGTTTGGGGACTGTTGATGATTAGATGTTTATGTTTACTTATATGCGCAAACGACATAATATCCTTAACATATCATTTTACAAGGGTGGTTGTTGATACGGAGTAATCATTCCATTCTTTCGATTATCCTTTTGAATGACTGTGAATCCTTTTGACTTTAAAACCATACGTTAACTTTAAAACGAGACATAATTATTTTTTATAATTCATAGATAGTCAAAATACATAAGAATAATATTTCAATAATATTTCATTGTCATAAAATACTCTACTATGGATCGAATCCCATCACCAACTTACACCATCCGACACACAACCACTGCCTGAACTAATTTTATTTTATTAACGTTTATCCAAAATATCTTATAAAATCGGAAGCACTCTTATCCAGTCGAGACAAAATCATCGATTCGGCCCCTTTATTTACATTAATTATTGGAGAGGACAGTTGACCGACATAGCCGTCTTTCATTAAGTCATTATTTATACTTAAATATTTATTCTCAATGGAAATAATTCTATTTGTACTGCGATTCAGTGATTTTGTTGAAATGTTAAGCGATACTTTTATTGAATGGGTTGTCGTTGAAAATGTTGATTTTCTTGTGGTTTATGTTTTGTGTTTTGTGCTTGTGATGAATGTCGTAAAATTATATTATCAGCTTTTTAGAGAAAACAATGAAGGCTAGACAAATCGATAACAGAATCATTAGTGGCACCGCTATAAATATCAACAAGTTTTCCGAAGAAATAAAATAATTTAAGGAAGGAACTTTTATTTTAGCATCAATTAATATTCAAATAAAATTTAATGATAACATTGGGATATATTATTACAAAGAAATTTATAATTAATGATATTTAATATCTAGGACTAAAATTTGACCACATTATTGTTGAATACAAACAAAGACTGCATGTTAAAAACTGTTTATTAACAAATGTACGAATAAATAGTAATTCGATATTATTTTAATTTGTTAATTCGTTATCATTCATAAATGACTGAATGAGTTTTCATTACATTACAGAACAGCATTATTAGGGTTCAAAATATTAAATTTAACGATTGAATACTACGATGATTACAAAGAGACAATAATTATACACAAACTTTATAATTACATTTTATTATTAGAAGAATATTTTCTGCTATTGCTAGTAGGTCAATGAGATATCTTTTTATACATAAACTAGCGGTCCGCCCCGGCTTGGCCCGTGGTATGTTTACGTTCTTTTTCATAAGAACCATCCTCGTACTTCAAGGAATAGATTCCGCAGCGCACGCGACGACAGAATTTTTATTAAGGATTTTTTTACACCTTGAGTTACATTATTGCATTTTTGGTAAGGATCTCTAATTTTTTGAAAATGCAATATAGCCTATGTTGCTCACTGAAGATGCAGCTTTCTAATGGTGAAAGAATTTTTGAAATAGGTCCAGTGGTTTATGCGTGAAAACCATACATACATAATTACAAACCTTTCCTCTTTATAATATTAGTATAGATTATGCAATCAATCATTCTTCATACCATATCAAAGTAAAGCGGACATTTTTCCTTTATTATATTTCCTTGGTATAATGTCTTAGGGTGCAATTCCAATATTGCCCCTGCGTTAGGTAGGTGAGCCGGTTTTAAAAAGATGAACCGATCAGAAAACGCTTTTTTTAATTGATAGTTTGCTAAGTACTGATTGCTTAAATAACGCTCTACATTTCTGCTTTATAACATGTATTAAAATGTTCCCTATAATTTTGTAAAGCTTAGCAATTCCCTAACGACTTTCACTATAAAAATACATTATTTATAATTTATAGCAAACAAGTAAAGCTTAACAAAAAGCATCCAATCGATCACAAGATCTCGATCGAAGTTTCCAGCAGCAAATCGTCTCCGATAAAGTTTTTCCAGCGAAGTTTAGAACATTGTCAATAAAAATAAGTTAACTTACAGTGTTACATTCGAGCTATATATCATGCTCATACCCTTGAGAGCGTTGCAAGCTTACACGGGGCAATGTAAGTTTTTGTGAGAACTTTTATAATTTTGTAGGTGTTAAGCGTGGAAGTTTTATTTGTTACGTTTTAGGGGTCCGTGAATTCAAGAACAACGTTCATTAAGTGGACTGCCCCGGCTTCGACCGTAGTACATAATTCGCTCTAAAGTTACTGAGATAAGTGCGTTCAAACAAACAAACTATTTAGCTTCATACTATTTAATTAGTAAAGATTTCATTTTTGGTAAAGTAAGAACAACAATATACCTCCTGTTTGGTACAGTAGTTAAGAGCATGAGCATAGAACCGAGGTTCGATTCCTGGTGGAGACGACGAAAAAAAATTAGTGTTTAGGTCTGCCAGGTAGAAGGTAAAGAAACAGATTTATTAATAATGTCTGTCTCTCATCCGTCCCATACCTCACTAGGGGCCATGGGACTTCATCAAAAATAAAAAATAAATTGGTTGTCTGTAAAGTCGGTTTACTGACGATAGTTGAACGTGACAACGTCCGATTATGCTTCTTTGTCGCTTGTTCCGCGCTCTCGCTAGGTAACGCCGCATGAGTCATGTTTTTTCGTGCGTTCAGCCGGCTCTATCGAATTATAAGACGTTGTCACGTCAATAACAAAGAAAAATAGTCTAATATCCATTTTCATCGCTGACGCTGTCAAACTGCAACGACCTCCGCAAATCTATCGATGACTCGGTACCAATCAGGCTCGGTTATTACCCTCTCGGGACCACTTGATGGGATTTTTCCGATGTATGCACAACGCTTAGCCACTATTTATTGCTGTGGAATGGAAATACATCGATTATTTGATTGGCCTGAATGAATTTTGTTTGCTAGTAAAATAAGTTAAAAAAACATGTTGTATGTATTGAATGTAGTGTTTTTGAAGCTTTTTTATTTTTATATGGATATTGTGAATTTTCTAATGATTTCAATAAAGTATGATTTATTATTCATAACACTAATTCAATTCTAAACTAATGAGAAGCAGGTCATACCATCAAAGGATCAATTATTATTATTAATGGTAATTGAGTAAATGGGTTCCGTATCTACGGTATCTTGTTACCCAGTACGGATCTCTAAAATAGGTCACTACGCTGCAGTTTTTAATTCACAAAAAGTATTCTTATGAACCAATGAAATAATTCATGCCAATTAAACGAAGATAAACAATTCATTATCTGAAAGTAGGTCGCCATTAATAAAAATCACCTTAGGCAACTCTTGCCTGAAGCTTTGTTAAATCACAATTTCGTATAAATTCCAAATTATTCCACGAAACTGTTTTATTAAGTGTCGAATATTGTATGCTTTATTTTAAATATTTCATGAAATGTTCCATGCATTTTTATCTGATTACAACGTCAATGCAAATAAAATTTTACTTTGAATAGCTGTATAATATTTAACGTTTCAGTAATTTTCCCTTTTATTTTTATATAATGAAGGTATTTATAACTTTTCTGATCAAATATAGCGGGGAAAATATTAATTAGTTTTAGAACAAAACAAAACTTTTTTCATTTTGTGTGCTCTAGGTTTTTCTTATAATTTCTTTTTTCGTGAATGTCTTGAGAATAGTATTAGAGAATAGTGTTGCGTGTATGCTACAGGACATTAATAATAATAATTAATATATTTCTTAGATACTATAATGACGTAATTTATTTAATCTCATTAGGTATAGATCATTTAATTTTTTTCAAACCTATTTATTAGATCATAATTTCTCGATAACGCAAGCTCCTAAACGTCTATGTTTTTTTTTGTAGATTTCTCCAGCGTCGAACCTAACACTGTCCTTATAATATCTATACGTGAACTACTCTATCGAGGAAACGATTGCCGCAAACATAGCTTATATTATTAAATCTTAGGCCACAATTCATAAGTCGCTTAGGTCGTAAAACGAAATACATGTATTCAAGCCCTGGAGTTTCATATTACGATGCGGATACAATTTTTTATTTAGATTAGAAAGTCGTGTTGGCTTTAATATTAAATTGAGTTAAGAAAATGTCATCTTTTATGGATCGTTAAGCCATTGAATGTATGGGGTCGAAAGGTATTGGGATAAAAGGGTATATTTAGATAAAAATGATTAAGGAAAATAGGAAGCATACGAACGGGTATACTTTTATAATAACGCAAGAGCGGAGCGTAAGAACGTTAAAATAATATTATGATACGCGATTCTACCTTCTGTTTTCGCTTCACCGTCTATTGAGAATTGCTAGAATAATAATATTATGAATAGGTACATTATACAATTTGATTTTTGATATTTAGGTGATATTTTGCCAAACTGTATTTTTACAAATGTTTTTGGAAAATTGACTTCGTCTATCAATAGTAAAACTATGAGAAAGTTTGAAACCGTACATTCCGACTTTCTTAAACATAATGAAATTGTTGAAAACGACTGAAAACTGAATTCCGTGCTTCGCAGAAAATGGAATACTTCATAGCATTATAGAGTAAGCCAAATCAACTTGTTCCCTAACTTTTCAGTTATATTGAAACCTTTTGCTAATTTTACATACTTCATTCCTATGATATACCTTGTAACGGATATGAGAATAGTTGAGACCGAAATTTGGCACCAAAATATGTTCATAGTAATAATAATATGCTGCTGTTTGGTGAATATTTTAATATAGTCTGCAACTACGTTCTAATAACTACTGAAGTTCAAATGTATAAAATTCACTGTATTTTGGATGTTTCTATTTGGATGTTAGTTTATTTTGGATGAAAAATTCTGATCTCTTCTCTTCTTGCAGAAAAGAAATCGTAAAAGTTGTAATTAAGATATCACTTATTAAAGTTTAAGTTTTGCCAATTTACTCAAGGAATAGACCTAGAGAGCTTTGTTAAAATAGTTTATTACATTGTAATCACGATGTGTTCGTGGCTGGTTGCAATCAGCGCTCGGTAAACGATCTCGAGGTTAAGCAGCTTATGGTACGGTCAGTGTATTGATGGCTGGTCACTTAGTGGTTTTCTAGAGCTTTAGAAGACAAAAAATTGTGTAGGTGTTAGAGCTTGGGGGACAAAAAATGGTGTCTCAGGTGTTAAATTCGTATATTCACTTAATGAAGCTAGGATACTTTTAATTCTGTACTTTATAATTCTAACCTAGTCTCTAGTCAAATATCTTAAGACTAATAATTATTATTTAACTGGTTTATTGATATTGAACAGGTTTCTGATTTTCATTTTAACGTATAACCTTCCTCGACAATTAATACACTATCCCAAACGAGTAACTTTTCAATTCCAACGAAAAGTCGTTCCAAAGTATTTTCCATTCTCTTTCAAACATTATATAATCAAACTTTTCTTAGGTATACTAGTAAAGATGATGATAACATACAAAAATTATTACGTATGTCGATCATAATCGACGACCATAGTTTACTACCAGTTTCATACCTGTTTGTTTGCAATAGCAGTAAACTAAACTAAAAGACAATGCAAAAACACTGGCATCTTAATTTTTCGCAAGCACGCCTCATTAGGACGCAGCTTGTACCTGCTAGATTTATCTCGCAGGTGCAATAAATAAGCACCTCCAGACATTAGCCGAAGATAATTCTAGTTTATTGTAATTTTATGCGCAACATTACAGAAAGCGCCCGCAAAATGCAGGCGTGGATTAATTATTAGTCTAGTGATGTTCCTCCATCGAAGGCCTTTCTTTGGGGCTTCTTAGTGCCTCGTTATGAAGTTCTTTGTCCTTAGAATTCGAAACGTCTTACTAATTAGGTTTAGTGCAAAGCGGGGTATCTTGTTCGCGGCTTGTTTTGTTAACTTGATATTAATTTTGCTGTACACGAATTCGATGCGGCGAAAATAATTTTGTAAATTTATGATCTCCGTATCAAAATCGTTTATAATAAAGATCAAATTATCCTTCAAAAATTTAATTTACAACTGCTGTGTTCTACGAAAATTCATCACAAAAGCGTATAGGTATCATTAGGCCCCAGACGGTCCAGTATTGAAACCAATTTAGTTTCCAACATCAGATGTTGTCTCAAGATGTTGCCTTTTGGTTGCAAATGCTTCATTAGGTCAAGGAAGCGAGCTCGTTCTATAGTTATGGAGCATATTGTTACTTGTTCCGAACATCACTACGAGACGTTCAACAATCGATGCAAATTGTATCACAGTTCTGAAATACAATTGTTATCTTAAATACGTCGCTACAGTTTTTATAACACTGATTCAGTGTCCGTTTTGTCGCTTTTAATTTGCTTGAAGTTTGAATGTTTCTATTTGTAATTAGGAAATGTCTATTATCGACTAAAACTAGAGGAGTTTTTTGAAATAATGCAAATTTTATACAACAGCTGGAGTTGTGAAAAAGGAAGTACGATGTAAATTTTAAACTAGTACCTACGTTACAAATTAACTCAAATTTTTTCGTTAGTTGGAGTTTTATTTTGCACACAAAGATAAATCAGTGTTATCATTTTAATCATGTGGTATAATAAGAGGTTGGTTTGAAAAGTGTTAATTGTTAAAAATATGTAATGACGATTCAAAGTGCTTCTAAAAGAAGTATAATTATTGAATAAATAAATTTTTGAGTTTGAGTTTGAATATAAAGTTGATCTTGATTTGTCGGCAATGCAACTACAGAAACCCCTGTAGATGAATATGGGCGGTGGACTCGCTTACGATCAGGCGCTCCACAAGCCCGTTTGCCCACTCTAATATAAAAAAATCTTTTTGAAAAATAAGCACAGTTCTTCTCCTTAACGAAAGGATGGTGCATCATAAGCCAATATAAATAAGCTTGATATTTTATTAACATTACGAAGGTAAGTACGAGGTACGCTAGAAGCCCTCTGTGATCTAGTTGTTACTACTTGAATTTCAAGGAACAGAGAAGTTATGTTAAGCAGGCGGTGTTCCTAGAATTCTCGAAATGCAATTTAAGACATAAGATAATTTTATAATAATGTATTATTATTATATTTGAATATGGTATTTCTAGTTAAATTTCATAAGAAAGTTGGAAGTTATTTTTTAATGAAATTTGTCTCATAAAAAGAATAACATTGTAAAGTGCAAATGATGTTATTCTTAACCGTTAATTTAGTTATTTCTTACAGATAGCATGGTTCAAAGTTTATGTCAAATAATTTGTGACATTGGAATATCTTATTAGAAAAATCTAGTGTACCTAGCTAATTAGGTACCTACCTACGACCTACCTAGAGTGAGTGGTAAATATTTTTATTTGTCTACTTTTACTTAAATACTACGTTCAAATTAAATAATTATTTATCAGATAGCTTAAATTTTACCGTCATGAAAATATCAAAGCTTTTTGAAAAAAGTCATATTAATAGTAACGTCTACTTATATAACTACATATTATTTTTTTATTTGTGTAAATAGGAACTAATGCAATATGTTAGCAAAATAAATTGGTATATGAGAGCTACTTACCCTGACCTAGCAATTTAATTCAGTTGCCAAAATTCTGCCAGAAAACCTTTCGATAACAATAAAAACGTTACATTATTAAAGTAAAACCACAAAGAAAATATTTTGGAAATCTTTTCGAGCCAGAAGTATCAATATTTCAAGAACACTGTCTTGTAATCTTATGTATTCGGGTCGTATCGGACACGAGTGAAAGAAATTGTTTTAGTGTCAGACTTAGATTCTATGAGACAATTGTTGGTATTATATTTTTTTTTACATTTACGAGTTGGTCTAACGTGAAATAATAATTGTTGTGTGTATAATGTTTATGTTATAGTCAAACACTGACCGAGTTTTGCAGTCGCTACTAGAATGACTAGGCCAGAACCGAAACAGAATTATGTACGTTCGATGTTTGACTGAAAAGTTAGGTGCTCCTAGGTTTGAGTAAAAATACTTCAGTCAAAGAGCGAAATTCATTGTATTTCGAGGATTACCCGATGGCTTTTGCCAAACCTAAGATAAACCAGTCCTTCCACGAAGAGATCGTGTTTCGGGATTTGACTATATTATAAACATAATAATTAATAGTATAGGTATTTCTTTTTTGTAACTACATAGTTTTTAAGTATCAATTGTCTATGGTACTGCGTACGTTTTACTTTTTCTTCAGTGATTTTAGAATGCAGAGTATAATATTATTGTGTGTGACGTGTATCCTTGCCAATATAGAATTTATATGGTCCTAATTAAATTAAATGAAAGTAGGTGTCACAATCACTTACAAATGTGATAATCGAAACCAATAAAGTGATTATAATTTAAGTTGTAAGCAAATATATTACTTAAATGAAATAATATTAAAATTTTGCAAATATTGCAAGACTCTACAAAAAAGTAGTAGCTGGTAGAATGTAAAATTGAAGGGTATAAAATAAAAACAGTAAAATTTTCAAAACTCTTTATTTTGTACAACATAACAATTAGTACATAGTTATACGCACGTGAGTATAAAATCATAGCCGTAACTAAATTAGCATTAAAATAATTAATACAGTAATCGTATTATGTTAAATTACTATTCGGTGGTACTTATGCCCCTTTTAAATTACAAACAAGCTATAAAATTACAAGCGAAACGAAATGATAATTATTTTTGTATTTATGTTAGTGGGAATGTTCCCTATAATTTGTACAAAATTATATATTTTTTTTTTAATAAATTACCGCATTCGCTTGAATGCTGTAGTTTACAGCTGTTTCACTTGAGATTTTTTTTATGAATAGGGGAACATTATATACAAGATTTTTTGACCTAATATTGTTACAATAATTATTTAGGATTGTAGCTTTTCCTGGTAATCATTCTTATGATAATAAGTAGATTATAGTATAATAAGTACATACTACATACATTGTTTCGTGACATTTTATACAAAAGTACATAATTATTACCAGGGTCTGGACATTTTTGTATTTAAATCATACATACTTCATAGTCTTGTATTTTAAAATGCAATATATAAGAAAATAAACATAACATAATGCAAATGGGGTATTTTGCGGGTTTTTTACATAGGCCAATAAAAATAAATATTATTTTGATATGAATGTTGTGCAAAATTATTTACAGCTTTAGATTATAGTTAATTCTATATTATATTATAATTTATAATTATTACGTTACTTTATTATAGTTAGTTTTAAATTAAAACATTGATATAGGTTAAATGAATGTAAAAGTATTGAAAATGAATCTGAATCTATTTAGTATACACGAGAGCTTAATTATCAATGTGTTTATTTAAATTAAGACAACTTAGAGGAAGTATTTATATTTTATAGTTTTTAATGTAGGCGGCCAAATCATCAGACACAAACTTATAGCAAGTCAAAGTTTCCTACACTATTAGCTTTTAAAAACATAAAAATAAATATTAAAACCAAATTTATACTGAAATAAATGAATGTAGCAGTTAATTTGGCCACCTACTAAATAATAACAAAGTAATATAATTCTAAAAACAAAAAATAATTACATAATTTATGTCCAATATTGTAACATTAACGATTACAATTTATTCATAGTCCTATTCACTTCAGTTCAAATTCACTTCACAAAACACAGTTCACTATATCACGCCAGCATGGCCAAGGATGGCGCAATGGTAGCAATGTCCTTAATATCACCAACCGTATTGACGGTAGAAATGGCCAATGTTGGTACACGTATTGGCGCAAATGTTGGCCCAACTATTGGCGCAAGTATTATCACATCTCGCTTAGGATCACGCCAATGCGGCGAGCGTGGCGGCTATAATGGCGAGTGTTGGCGCCAAGCTGTTGGCCAATGTTGGCGCATGGTCGCGCAGTGGCGGCCAACCGTCCGACCAAGGGGACTCCGCGCGCCCCCCGTTCGATGGTCACATCGTCGTTATCATTTCTGTAACAAATATTTAGTTTTATTTATTTATTTATTTTATACTTTATTGCACACACATAAGAAAGTACAAACACAGAAAGAACATAAAATAGAGAAAGATATGTACAAACGGCGGCCTTATCGCTAGGTAGCGATCTCTTCCAGGCTACCGTATGTATCTATATAAATGCGTAAGGAGAGATTTTGATTGAGGTTTTAGTTAATATAACAAACGAAATTATTGTTTTTTTCATTGACTAGCTTTTACTAGGTGTTTTGTCATTTTTTGAGATAATAATTAACTGTGTAAAAAAATATCTTTCAAAAATATGCTTTTCTCCATAATAGATCGAGTAGTTAAAATAGTAAATCGAGAGATAAAAAATATCTTGCTCTGTTTTAGTATGGATTTAAAAAATTTGAGTCGATATTGTATCAAAATATTACCAAATATACCTACTAAGATTATTCTTTCTTTTTACTCAATCTTGAGTACCCATTATATTCAAGTGAGTAGCAATTCTGAATTTGGTTTCCTCCCTAACTTTATGCTAACATCTATAATTGCAAATTGTTTGAGATTATTATTATACTTCGGTTCAATTCTCAAACTTCGCAGTTACTTTGAGACGCTCGCAATTTGTACACAATATTATATTGAAAATCCTGTAGTTTTGAAGAATTTTCATTGTAGATCTATTTTTGTACATAAATGCAATATTCTGAAATAAATTATATTACTGCTCTATTATTATAAGAACTTAACCTATACTTAATTACAAACTTAGTTTATTTCATTAATTAAAAATAATATATAATATATTACCAAGGTTCTGCATTTGGTGCTGGCTGAGCACTACATATGTGTCCTCTAGCGCGGGGTCCTCGATCACTCCGCGGTGCAGCTCCTCTAAGTGACTGTCGTCATCTGCAACAAGAAATAAAGAAAATATATTTATTAAATAGGCACATATTATAGTAATAAAGTTTTCTACAATATTAATAGTATTTGTTATTTTTGTTTACGGGTCTCAACCTCGTCAGCTCTCCAAACAAAAAAAAAAGTTATAATATACATATTATCTACCATTTAAGAATATTCCACCTTTTAACTGATTCTACGACGACGTTGAACAAAATAAACATTATACTACGCCATGTAGGTAAACTTTAAGACATAATTTAGTTCCTGCAAACCACATTTCCATATAATTATGATGTCATGATATTTTATAAGTGTCATTATAAAATCTGACTATGGCACTTCTTCCAATGTTAAAAATAATCCACAGAATTATTTACGCTACAGAGCGTACCAAATACAACACATTATACATATCAAAATAGCATTTAAAAATAAGTTGTTAGAATTGCACATTAATTCTAAACACACACAAATCCTATCTCTATAAAAAGGGCTGAATCTAAAACGCTGAAAGCGCATAAATATCAAATAGAGAATAAAAGAGAACAGTTTTAGCATAATAAAGTGTTTTATATAACTGTAAAGCAAAGTATTCACGTATTAAGCAATTAGCGGCACAAAGAAAGCGGACATTCGTATATAACGTGCATAAATAGTAAACGTGCCACGTTAAATATGGTTCGTGGAACGTGTCTCTCGGATTTTAAATTTATATTTATAAATAAAAATGTATGTCGTGCGCTAAATGAAACAAATCGGACGTTTTTACGGCCATGAACTAGAATTAAGTAATGTAACATGCGCGACTTTCGTATGTTTTTGACGTTATAAGTTATTATGTAAAACTGCTGAACTAATTGTGATGAATTTTGATAAAAATATAGATGAAATATTGGTGAAAAACATGAATAACTCCTTTGTTATCTGTCTAATAATCTATAATATAAAAATGAATCGCAAAATGTGTTGGTAAGCGCATAACTCGAGAACGGCTGAACCGATTTCGATAATTCTTTTTTTATTATATTCCTTGAAGTACGAGGATGGTTCTTATGTAGAGAAAACGTAAATACGTACCACGGGCGAAGCCGTGGCGGACCGCTAGTCTATAATATAAAAATGAATCCCAAAATGTGTTGGTAAGCGCATAACTTGAGAACGGCTGAACCAATTTCGTTAATTCTTTTTTTATTATATTCCTTGAAGTACGAGGATGGTTCTTACGTAGATAAAACGTAAATGGTACATCCACGGGCGAAGCCGGGGCGGACCGTTAGTATATTATATTTTCTTCTACTAACAGTTAAGTCAAAAGTCATGTGTAAGATCCCTAGAGGTGAATAGAAATCCCTGACTTGGCGCGAAGCCTGCCTACTTGCGCGATAAAATTGCTTTTTGGGATTAAGCAATTTCATATAATTCTTCTTTTAAAAAGATCAGTGATATTTAATAAATTAACAGTTTCATAAAAAGTATATTGTAGAACATTACATAAGTTCATGGAATTTTGATCTACAATATTGGCAGCCAAATATCTGATAGTAAATTGCATCATACAAATTGAATTAGAATATAGAGATACATTTATAACTCTACTTTCAATTAACACATACACAAAATAAACCCACCCATATTAAATGAAACGCCTGTTTCTATATAATGTACAAATTCATACACATTTTAAACTGATTACAAATACATATTTAAAATCTAGGTTTAAGTAATAAAAAAATGTGATTTATATTTGAAAGAAAGAAAGAAAATACATTTAATCACAAATACAACATATTAGCTTACAACTAATACATTTTAAGAACAATAAAAAAAAATACATTTGATATTATATTCTAGTACATATTTGGTCAGTATTTGTGATAAGGTGGGCTACTCGTAACGTGGGGAGAGGCGCCGGTTTTCAGTAGTCCCCTCGACCTGTTACGCTTGGAACACCAGAACGGTCTTTTGGGTGGTTAAATAAATATTATTAAATTTAAGGCTGATTTTTCAATCCTTGGTTAAAACTTATTCGTCGAATAATGTATAAAACTACCATTTTAAAAACGTATTCTAATTGCCCGTATTTGACAGTTTGATATTATCGTGTAATACTTTATTGGACGGATACCTAAGGTTTAACCAAGCATTGAAAAATCGGCCCTTAAATAAACGCTCACATGAAATAATAAACATAATATTCATTAGTCTAGACTATGTCTTGAGGGAGTGACATTGACCTTATCGTAATAAAATATAACATTATTAGCGACCTAATTAACACTACAGCGCACGCGCCCTTTTTTTTTACTTGGTTGCTCGCGTACTTCTACCATAGTAGAAAACTGTATTTGAAATATTTAAAAAATGGGTGGTCCTAAAATGATAATACTCAGTAATATTAAACTTTTAATTATTGTAACAAATAATTATAAAAAAAAATAAAATTTTAATAGCATATAATTAAAATTAGGATCAAATTATGAGATCAAGAAAATAATCAACCTTTTTTGCAAGTTTGAGATCAGCTCAAAAAAAAAACAACTTCTAATAAGCGATGACCGACTTATTGGCCATCATCCTGACATTCAATACAGACCACAACTTGGTGATCAGGACAAATCCATCTGGTACATCGCTTACACCATTTTTTCGAGCTCGGAAGCACAGGCAAAATTTCCCATTTTTTGAGGATCATGACGTATTGGTACCTCATCTACGTGACCCAAAAGCTATTTACTTTTATTTTTTAATTGGCGGGGAAGGTTTTCGATACCTAAGGTTTAACCAAGCATTGAAAAATCGGCCCTTAAATAAACGCTCACATGAAATAATAAACATAATATTCATTAGTCTAGACTATGTCTTGAGGGAGTGCATGGATCTTCTTGCCATGAAGGGTTTCACCAGCTCGTACGAAAGATCGTAAAGAAAATTACGTCTCACAATTCTTTCTTGGCCTTTGTTTAGTTGGTGGATTATCAAGGCATTTATGAATCGGATGTTTTGAGATCTTGCCCGGGTTGCTAAAGGACATGTTTTACTCCAGTGAGATACATAAATGTCATCACGTGTATTGTTTTGGACAAGTTCAGAAAGAGGCGTGTCATCTTCAGATGATGATGCATGATTTTCACTTATAGCTTCCTGCATCTGATTCCTATCTTCCTGTTTCATTGGTTGTACATATACTTCCCCATCTTCCGAGTCACTTTGGATCACTTCCTCGTCCTCTAATTCTTCGTTCAGCCATCACGCGCGCCTACAATACGGAGTCCATTTTTTCGCTAAAGCAAAGAAATATTAATTATTAAATACATCATTATACACGAAATAGTAATGCAACTGTACATAGTTAAATTTTAAAATTTAAATCATTCAATGTCCATTGATAATAATTTAAAAAACCCAAAAAAGAAAGTTTTACTTACCTTCAGTTTTATTACACCAATACTCGCATGTACTACTATAGTAGAAGCCGAACTTTGACACGTCATAACAGGAACATGCGCTTACGTTGCAAATATGCACCATACTAATCCGTTTGGCAATTTTGTCGACTTAGCTTATCTGGGAGCTGGGGGGGTTAGGTGTAAGAATGAATGAATGGCGACAAAATAAGTAAGTGCGTTCTACTATAGTAGAACGCGCGTGCACTGTAGTGTTAATAATTATGTAAGAGTAGCCGAGTGCTCGTAAATGTTTGAGTTTTATGACGATAATTTTAATATAATATTATGTGATAACTAATATTTTTTACTAGAATTTTAATAATGGGAAATTAAAGTATAAATTATGAAATAAAACATTAAATATCGACTAATAATTATTAATTAACCAAAAATACTCTGTTAATTCTGTCTAAAAACTGTCTCTATGATGAGCGAGTGTTTATCAGATTCAGATAAGAAATTTATAAAGGCTATCTCTATTTTAAAAAATATATTTAAAATATCATTTTCTATCGTATCGCAAAACCTCAATATTATAAAATGTTGCGACACGCTGCGTCAAAAGAAATCGCATTTCCAACTCATGTTAAGTCCCCAACAAATAAGGATTCGCTTATAAAACGCGTGTTTATCGTAAAAAGGTTCACAATTTACGCTTCCAATATGTTAAAATATTTCCTCCTTCGAGAACCGATACTTGTAAAGCTTTCATCTGTTACTATCTTTAGAATTCAATTGGCTGGGGATGTTTAATCATTTATGTTATACTGGTAAAATAATGTCTCGGCTAAAATTGTTACGGTTTCGCAAAATGATAACTGAGTACAAATTCATTTGTTAGAACTATACTTGGAATAACCTTTTTTTTGTAAAATGGTGTCTCTTATATTTTAAGCGATGGAATTGAACTTAAATCATCTTCTATTATAAAATTTTCAGGCATCTAAGAGACTCAATAGCAAACAAATATTTTATACAAATTTTGAAGTGAAAACTTCTTTAGCGGCGTTGGGTATAAAATCTTAAACTCGCGTCAGGACACGTGACCTGATCGAAAAAGCGTAATACGGATTTTTTTTAGCCCTTATATTCCATGCGTAAGACGGATACCATTCCAAAATATCAAACATGCTGAACGTTAATAATCAAGTTTTCACTTCTGCCGGCACTCCCGGAGTGCAACCCGTCTTTTTTTTTATTTTACTCACATGGCAGCACTGTTGTTGTTGTTGGCGGCGGAGTTGTAGTTGTTGTGGTTGTTGTTGTTGTTGTAGTAGTTGTTGTTGTTGTGAGCACTGTGGGCAAAAAATGTATATTTAGTAAATAATAAATAAAAATAATTCCGGCCTTTATTTCTTTTGATTTTTATTTTTCCGCCATTTATTGCTCGTACGTCGTAATAAATATCGTCGTCGTAAATATGAAGCAACGACTTCGATTGTATGTTAAAATTCCTATCAATACAAATCAATATAACTTTGTAGTGATTGAGAGATAGGAATTGACAAACAAGGAATTTATCAGTCCCATCTCCCGCGAATTTTATATTCCATTTATACGTTTTAAGACATTGACTATCTCTATGATAGCACTGTAACTATACTGACTGTGCAGGAACACGTCCGCGTTCGTCTTTTTTTAACAAATAGGAACGGAATTGATCAATCTCATCTCCTGTAAATTACATTTATACATTACTAGATTTCCGCCTGCGGCTTCGCCCGCGCAGTCAAAGAAAAACCCGCATAGTTCCCGTTCCCGTGGGATTTCCAGGATTGCATCATTTTCCCGGGATAAAAAGTAGCCTATGTCCTTTCTCGGGTATCAAAATGTCTCCATACCAAATTTCATGCAAATTGGTTCAGTAGTTTTTACGTGAAAGAGTAACAAACATCCAGACATCCATACCAGATTATTAATGCGAAAGTAACTCTGACTTTCGCAGTTATAATATTAGAATGGATTATGACTATGACTATCATTATGACAGCTATGATTATGACAGCTATGACTATAACTATACTGACTGTGCAAGAAAACGTCTGCGTGCGCCTTCCCAGCGCTGTTCTCAGCGTGACAGCGGTACGCGCCCGCGTCCGCGCGCGCCACACCGCCCACTGATAGCGACAGCGTGTGCCGGTAGCCGCGGGATGTGCGGCTTATTATGTACTTTGAACCTGTTCAAAGGATTCAATAAGATAAAAAAATTGGTTGTTTGTAAAGTAGGTTTACGATCGAGATGTTTGCGTGATAACATAATGCAGTGGCAGCGCTCGAGATGAGACGGGAGATCGGTCCGTCTCTCTCTCGTTATACCTGCGATCGCGCTCGTGAGGTTTTGGTGTAACACACGTTTCTGAACATGTCACCCGACTAAAACGATTTTAAAAACGTTATCACGTTAAAAAAGACGGGTTGCACTCCGGGAGTGCCGGCAGAAGTGAAAACATGATTATTAACGTTGAGCATGATTGATATCCATCCGTCTTACGCTTTTTCGATCAGGTCACGTGTCCTGACGCAAGTTTAAGATTTTATACCCATTACAGAAAAAGTGCTCAACGCCGCTAAAGAAGTTTTCACTTCAACATTAGAGCAGCCGTACACGGGCAGCTCGAGCAGTTAGCAGCTGAGCGACGTACACGGATTGCTCGAGCGGTCGGTCGTTGACTGCTCGAGCTGTCGCTACCAACCGCGTAGTTGATAGCTTGAAGCGGTCCGTGTATAGCCGACCTTACAGTAATATTTTAGGTTGACGATGGGGATGAGACTGGGAATGAGGATGAGGATGAGAAAGAGAATGGCAATTTATTTGTCTGCCTGCCTCAGTAGGTATTAGCGTGAAGAGTTTAAATTTAAAATTTACACTTAAAAAAAATACAACAGGTTAAAATAGCACGTTGTAAAAGTGTTCGTAAAATGTTTTTACATTTGATTAAAACGTAAACTTTTATATCTTTTTACTTTTTATCGTTAAGGTTGATGTTCCGACCGTCCCTCCATACATTTTTGATTACCTCTAAACACTTAACACAGACACTATTTCTTTAAAACTAATCATTTTATCACTTCTCTATAATGAAATGTGTGCGCGTTCGACCTTTTTAATCAATAATTTACAATATTTACTTAGAAAAACAACAGTAAAATACCGGAAAAATTTGACACTTCTACAGTAGTGTGCGTGACTTTTGCCAAGCGAAACACGACATAAAGCACGACATCTAGCGCATAGACTATATACTTATTACAGATCTAGCGCGTCAATGTCTAAACGAAAGGCGATGTTTAGACATTGACGCGCTAGATGTCGTGCATTCGCGTTCGTTATCTTATGCATAATGAGCATAATTCTAATAAATCAAAGTTCTGTGTAAAAATTGAGTAATTTCATTTCCAATCGTTCAAAGAAAATAACAATAAAATAAAATAAAACTAATGACCTTAGAAACTATGTTTTTTTTTATTTATTACTCATTATTGTTCGTCCGTCGTAGGTCTGTAAACTGTATTGTACACTGAAGGCACAGACTAATAATAATATACTACGTATCTGAAGGTAAATGGTACTGTAGGTACTTTAGTTCGGCGTCGTCGCTCGTCGGCTTGATATAAAATTACATTCTTGATTTCATTGACACGCGCTATGATTTGCGCGCGGAATTTCTTGTGTTGTGAATTTATTTTTGTATGCTATGCATTTTAATTGATTCAAATTGCAATGTTTCTCTAGTATGCATTTGAGACTATATTGTAAATTGTAATAATTGATCGTGGGTATAGTAATTAATTATTCTAATAACGCAATTAGTAATATATGTATTTTCGGTGGGATTCAAAACAAAAAATTGGCCCGTGATTTTTATGAAATTTCACCACATTGCAAATCACATCAATCATAGTTCATACACATGTATGACGAAAGTGATTAGTATTGTGGCTAACATTGACTCATCAGTTCATCACTGAAACCAGTGATAAATCAGTACCTATATCATATTGTGTTTGAATATTTTTAAACAATGATATAAGTATACAATTATTATAAATCGGTAAACTATCAAAGTAATCACAAACTTGCAAACATTGGTAAAATGTCCAGTAGTTTATGAGCCTATTCATTACAATCAAACAAACAAACAAAGTTTTCCTCTTTATAATATTAGTGTAGACAAACACTATGAATACGATCACGAATGCAAATTCGGGGATTTTCTAATTATTGCTAAATAATAATTGAATTCGTTTTGAAATACTCTATAATTTTTAGTGTATAAATAGACATTTATAATGTGGTGCTCATTTTTTTTGTACTGCTAACGCTATTGTATTTTCGTTGTTTTATTTCAAGTGAACACGGCCATACAATTTTGTCACGAGCCGCCTATGATTGTAGGTACTTTTGTTAGGCTCCTTCGTCGTCCGCGTCGGCTCGAAAGTTCTTGATTTCATTGTCACGCGCTATGATTTGCGCGCGGATTTTCTTGTGTTGTGAATTTATTTTTGTATTATTATTATTTTTTATTTTTTTTTTTATTTTATTGATTCAAATAAAATATTTCACTAGTATGCATTTGAGACTATATTGTATTATGTATAATTTATCGTAGGTATAGTTATTCTTATAACGCAGTTATATTTTCGGTGGGACAATTTGACCCGTGATTTTTCTGAAATATCACCACGTTGCAAATCACATCAATCATACACACGTATGACGAAAGTATAGTGGCTATAAATTATAATTGACTCATCAGTTCATCACTGAAACCAGTGATAAATCAGTATATCATATTTTATTGTGTTTGAATATTTTTTAAACAACGATATATACAATATTATTATAAATCGGTAAACTACCAAAGTACTTCCGAATTTTCAGACAGACAAACAAGTAGTTTGAACACGCAGTTTTCTTATACTAGTAGCAAAAATCAAAACCATAATATTATGTTTACCTACTATATTTTACTAAAAGTCGAGTGCGTCGAAATCGTAAATAATAATATGTTTTTCACCTTCCTGGTTATTTTCCCATAGTAAATAGTGTTTTAGGTTTGTTGTTGTAGGTAGGAATAATAATAATTATTCTTACATGTTGGTTATGAAATGTATATTGAAATAATTTACTTTTACTAATCATTAGTGATATAAGTTTTGAGTGAAAATGCTTGGATCAGCATAATATTATATGGTACTTCAAATACATGTTTTGATAAAAAAAACAATAGTGTAATAAAATAAAACTGCGTTTTATTGTAATCAATGTTGACAATTTTAAATTCCAAAATTATTGATCAATAAAATAGTTTACACCAACAAATATAACTTTTATTTTTATAACAATCGTTCATAATATAAACCGTAGCAGGTGGCGTTTTGAAGTTCTGTCTACTCATACAGAAAAATGGAAAACTTGTTTTTTTTGTAAACAATTTATTACTCATGTTGTTTGGCAACTCGAAGCGTGGTCGTCCGTCGTAGGTACTTTTGTTCGGCGTCGCGTCGTCGTCCGCGTCGGCTTGATATAAAACATTCTTGATTTCATTGACACGCGCTATGATTTGCGCGCGGAATTTCTTGTGTTGTGAATTTATTTTTGTATGCTATGCATTTTAATTGAATCAAATTGCAATATTTCTCTAGTATGCATTTGAGACTATATTGTAATAATTGATCGTGGGTAGGTATAGTAATTAATTATTCTAATAACGCAATTATATTTTCGGTGGGATTCAAAACAAAAAATTGGCCCGTGATTTTTATGAAATTTCACCACATTGCAAATTATATATTATACAATTACAATTACAATTATTATAAATCGGTAAACTATCAAAGTAATTACAAACTTGCAAAATATGCTTTTCCGAATTTTCAGACAGACACACAATTTTATTAGTTTGTTTTAGCAAAGTAGGTACCTATACCTATACGCTTACGTCGCGCGTCGCGTCGTCGAAAACGGTGCGCCCAGAAACAAACATACCTAATTCAGTTACAATCCTTTTTTTGTTCCGTAATTTATTGTATTTATTCTAATACGATTTTTTTTATTCGTCGGCCAGTTCTACTAGGTATAAAAAGATAAAATTGAAATATAATTATTGTAGCGACAGCCATATTATGTTACTATGTTTTCGTAAATATGTTTTTCACCTTCCTGGTTATTTTCATGTTCAATACCGTCTACGTTTAGTTCCTTATCGCAAACTAGATGGCGCCACGTTAGAATTGTTCGATCTTATAACTGGCTAGTGTTTTGTTTTTGTAATATCATATGTATACTGTGTTTTGATTAATTAAATGCCTTACAACAGCAGTGGTGTTTTATTAGTGTATCCAAGTATAGTGAATTAGTGACAGTGTACGCAACGACATCTGGTGCCGAAACCCGGGAATAAAGGAATAAAAGGACTTGTAAAAACCGTGAGTAAAGTGAACTAAGTGGACAATAAAGACTTGTAAAAATTCAGTGTTGTGATAACTTGGACTTATAAAAATTAGCTTAAATATTAACTTAGAAAATTTTGATTAAATATTGGACTTAGAAAAATTCGATAAAAATTAGTATGCATCTTGGACTTAGAAAAATTCGATAAAAATTAGTATGGATCTTGGACTTAGAAAAATTTGATTAAAATTTGTATGAATACTGGACTTAGAAAAATTTGATAAAAATTTGTATACACTTTGGACTTAGAAAAATTTTGAATAAAATTAAAGATAGAAGAAATGGATCCATTCGTTGCTCAGCAAGTAGAGATACATGAACAAATAAATAAAAGTTTTTCAAATTATAAAAAGACCCCAAAAGAGAGACTGACAAACGTTTACATAGAAATAAAATTAGAATGTTTGGAGGCAAGTTGGAAGAAGTTTACCGAGAATCATTTGAATATTATATCAGTTGCATCAAAAAGGGAACGCGAAAAAACCCCCTATTTTACCGAAGAGATCTATGAAAACCTAGAAGAAATTTATATTAGTTACAAATCAAAAATGAAGGTTGATCTTGGTTCCAGCTCAGCGGGTTCTTCTAAAGTCAGTCCATCGAACGTCACCTGTGTAGGTAGTGAAGTGAAGCTCCCACAAATACAGTTACCCACATTTTCGGGTAATTATGAAGAATGGCAGAGCTTCCACGACATGTTTGTCTCTTTGATAGATAGAAATCCATCATTAAGCCAGGTTCAGAAGTTGCATTACCTGAAATGTAGTTTAAAAGGCGAACCAGAGAATTTATTAAGGAGCTTATCGACTACTGATACAAATTATGAAGAGGCGTGGGACAGATTGAAGCGCAGGTATAATAACAAAAGATTCAATGTCAATGAGATTCTAAAACGTTTGTTCGGTCAAAAGCCTATGTCTAGCGAGTCGGCTACAGCAATCAAACATCTTATCGATACCACGGAGGCATGTTTGAAGGCTCTAAAGAATTTAGATATTGACGTGTCTTCGTGGGATGCGATTATTAATTTTTTAATAGTCTCAAAATTAGATTTAGAGTCCCGCCGCCAGTGGGAGACCGAGGCTGGCCGATCTCAAACCGACAGCATCCCAAAATGGAGTGAGCTCGTATCCTTCCTGGAAAGTAGATTTAGAACATTAGAGATGCTAGTAGGTGAATCTAAACAAAACATGAAGAATAGTATAAGTCCAAAGCAAACAAGACAAAAGGCGTTTCATATTATACAAGATAGTAAAAAGGATACTTACAAAGAAAATAGTAAAGTCTGCGTATGCTGTTCAGATGCTCATTTATTATACCAATGTAAACAATTTGGAGGCAAATCTCCCGAAGAGAGATATGAGTTTATTCAAGCCAAGAGACTTTGCTTCAATTGTTTCTCATCCAACCACAACGTGAGGAGCTGTCACCAGTCGACGTGTTGCCGGCGTTGTGGCAGACGACACCACACCCTGCTGCATATAGAAAGAAATCCTCCCCCTGTGTCTGGGGAACCAAGTACGAGTACTAGACACCAACCGACGAGCTTAGATGAGAATCGCCAGTATGATAATAAAGTAGTAGCTCATTTTGCGAAAGATACACATCCGGTCAAAGTGCTATTAGCTACAGCATTAGCTAGAATTAAATCCCCAAATGGCTGCGTCCAAACTGCGCGAATATTAATCGATCAAGGCTCTGAGGCCTCTTTTATTACCGAAAGTACTGTACAATATTTATGTCTTAAGCGTACACCAATAAATGGTTTAATAACTGGAGTAGGTGATGGTAAACTTAGATCTAAGCACATTGTTTCATTTGAGTTAGAATCACTACATAATCATGAATTTTCTGTTTCAGTAAATGCATTTGTGTTGCCATCTTTAACATCTTTTCTTCCGTCGAGTAAGGTTTCCATTTTTGATTGGCCAGAGCTCAATAATCTACCGTTAGCAGATCCCAAATATGGTTCACCTGGTAAGATAGATATTATTTTAGGAGTAGATATTTTCAGTCAAATAATGTTGAGTGGTTTCTTGAAACATCCCATGCATGACGGTCCTATTGCACAGAATACTCATCTTGGCTGGATCTTGTCTGGAAGAATAGGCGAAAATGAAGAAGCAAATCCTAGAGTAGTAAATTTACATTTACAGGTAAGAGAAGATAATATTTTGACACAGTTTTGGGAAATTGAAAGAGAACCAGATTTAATAGGAAAGAAACTTACGAAGGAAGAAATCAGATGTGAAGAAATTTATGAGAGTACTACCACAAGAAATGAAGAAGGTCGTTACGTAGTGAGATTGCCATTTAAGGAGCCAGATCCAAAGTGTGTGTACGGAAATTCCAAGGAAGTTGCTTTGAAGAGGTTTAAGGTATTAGAAAGAAAGTTTAAAAAGAATTCTGACTTGCACGCTGAATATGAGAAGGTTTTAGTCGACTACCAGAATCAGAAACACATGGAACCGATTTTAAGTAAGGAGGACATTGAGTATCCATTTTCCTTTTACCTACCTCATCACGCCGTGATAAGGGAAGACAAGGAAACCACCAAACTTCGTGTTGTTTTTGATGCGTCGTGCAAGGGGAATAACAACGTATCATTGAATGACACGTTACTCGTTGGACCTAAAATTCAACAAGTTTTGCGCCACATTATAATGAGGTGGCGAACGCATATTTATTGTATTGTGGCAGACATCGTACAGATGTATAGACAGATAGTGGTACATGAAGATGATTCCGATTTCCAAAGAATTTTATGGCGAGCTAATCCATCAAAACCTATACAACATTTTAAGCTATCGCGACTTACCTTCGGTACTGCTTGTGCACCGTATTTGGCGGTTAAATCACTGCAACAATTGGCTCGAGATGAAGAGTTGAGATATCCACTTGCCGCAAAAGTTACACTTGAAGATTTTTATATGGATGATTTGTTGACCGGTTGTAATTCAGAAGAGAAAGCTATAGATATTTATAAAGAGATGAATCAATTAATGTCTAAAGGTGGATTTAAGCTCCAAAAGTGGTGCAGTAATTGTCCAAAATTACTGAATCATATCGAAAATGATAATCAATCTTCAAAGGATACATTTATTTTCAAGATCAATGATACAATTAAGGTGTTGGGTATTTCCTGGAATAAAAACATAGATAAATTTGAGTATACTTACAACTTACCGGAGTTAGATGAGCCTGTAACCAAACGGAAAGTGTTGTCTGATATTGCGCGACTTTACGACCCTTTGGGTTGGGTTGCCCCTGTCCTCATTACGGCGAAGATCTTTATGCAAACACTGTGGAAATCTGGATTGAATTGGGATGAAAATCTTTCGTCAGAATTATTAAATCAATGGCTACACTTTAGAAAAGAGTTAGATGGTATTCGAGGTATAGCTGTTCCTAGATGGCTTTCTACAACGAATGATGATCCAGTTGAGCTTCACGTATTTGCTGACGCTTCTCAGGTAGCTTATGCGGCTGTCGTCTATCTGAAAACCATGGACACCGATGGTAATACTCACGTAAATGTAGTCACATCTAAAACTAAAGTCGCCCCAATTCAGAAGGAGATATCCATTCCGAGAATGGAACTATGCGCGGCGTTGTTGGCTGCCAAATTAATTTCTGAGGTTGCACAAGTGCTGCAGGTACCTAAAGATAAGTTGTTTGCCTGGTCCGACTCGACCATAGTGCTTGCATGGCTCCGTGGAGAACCCAGCCGATGGACGACGTTTGTAAGTAACAGGGTCTCCGAGATTTTGACTGTTTTGGATAGTGATCAATGGAACCATGTTGCCACAGACCAAAATCCAGCCGATTGTGCCTCTAGGGGTATATCCTCTCGAGAACTAGTTCATTATGATCTTTGGTGGCATGGTCCTAAGAGTCTACACGAAAACCATGTTTATAGTACACATTTAGATGTTGACACTGATGTTGAAGTACGACCGTTAAAGGTACTTACCAATACGATGCGATCTGCTGAAGAATTTATATGGGAGCGGTTTTCAAATCTAACTAGAATGTTACGAGTTTTATCTTACTGTAGAAAATTTCTAAAGCTAAGAGAACCTAAAGAATTAAGAGATATTAATAAAAGAATTACGACCTATGAAATGGACACTACATTAGATATAATTGTAAAAGCTACCCAAAGACTAAATTTTGAAGATGAGATTAATAAGTTAATGTCTCGAGCCGGAAGTGTTACTAAAGGAAGTCCACTGCACACTCTTGCACCCTTTCTTGATGAAAAAGGGTTGCTAAGGGTGGGCGGTCGAATACAACTGTCTTCTGTGCAGTTTAATAAGAAACATCCTCTAATAATGCCCAGTGAGTCTCATCTCACTAGGTTATTAATATTGGATGCGCACCACAGAACACTTCACGGGGGTCCACAACTTATGATAAACTTCCTTAGAAGTAAATTTTGGATCCTACGAATTAGAGAAAAGGTGAAGAAGTGCTACAGAGAATGCATGACTTGCCTACGTTATTCTCGCCAGGATAACAACCAATTAATGGGCCAGTTACCTAAGGTTAGATTGACTCCGGATAAACCGTTTAGGTCATCAGGTGTTGATTTTACCGGGTACATAGATATTAGGTTTTCGCCTGGTAGAGGATCGAAATCCTATAAAGGCTATATTTGCCTATTTGTGTGTATGGCGACTAAGGCGATCCACTTAGAAGCTGTGTCAGACCTTACCAGTTCTGGATTCATAGCTGCATTCAAACGCTTTGTGTCTCGAAGAGGGCACTGCCGCGATCTGTACAGCGACAATGGGACTAATTTCGTTGGTGCGGATAAAGAGCTGCGTAAAATGTTATGTCAAGCAAAATCAGAGTTGGCCGACGAAATTAGTAATTTACTTACCCAGGACGGAACCACTTGGCATTTTATACCCCCACACGCGCCTAACTTTGGAGGGCTGTGGGAAGCGGGTGTTCGTTCAGCGAAAACACACCTGAAACGAATAGTAGGAGACGCAATACTTACCTTCGAAGAACTGACGACTGTGTTGACCCAAGTAGAAGCGTGCTTAAACTCCCGTCCAATTTCTGCAATTAGTGATAACCCAGGTGACGAGATGCCCCTCACACCTGGGCACTTCCTAGTCGGTGAACCATTAGTTTTAATTCCTGAAAGCGATTATTCAAAGACCTCTCTCACAGGCCTTCAAAGGTGGAAGCTTACTCAACGGATGGTTAATAATTTTTGGAAGACGTGGTCAAATGAGTATTTAGTGACGTTAAATAATAGGTACAAATGGTTTTCAAAAAAGACAGAACCTGACGTTGATGATATTGTTATTATAAGGGACCACAATGTTCCTCCAGCTAAATGGTTATTAGGGAAAATCGTTGAAAAACATCCGGGTAAAGACAACCTTACCCGAGTTGTAACAATTAAAACTAAGAACGGTCTTTGTAAACGTCCTTGTAATAAGTTATGCATTTTACCAAAGGCCTAACTCATTAGTTATTGTATAGAATTCTTAGTTAAGTTAATGAAGCAGTATTTGTTTGTTCCTATTTTTTACATTGAAAAATGTTGTTGTTTAGAAGTCAGTATTGTTTTACTTCACTCTCAAGTTTATATTGTTTACGTTGAGTTTAGATGTATGTAATAAGAGTTTCTATTGTTTACGTTGAGATGTTATAAGAATTAGTTTGTGTTTATTAGGTTAAATGTACTCTTCAACTGAATTGTTGTTTATGTTTCTTTTGTTTAGAAAAGCACAAGGTGCTTTTGGTGGGCGGGATGTTCAATACCGTCTACGTTTAGTTCCTTATCGCAAACTAGATGGCGCCACGTTAGAATTGTTCGATCTTATAACTGGCTAGTGTTTTGTTTTTGTAATATCATATGTATACTGTGTTTTGATTAATTAAATGCCTTACAACAGCAGTGGTGTTTTATTAGTGTATCCAAGTATAGTGAATTAGTGACAGTGTACGCAACGACATTCACATAATCTTATCTTATATATAAAAATGAATCGCAAAATGTGTTGGTAAGCGCATAACTCGAGAACGGCTGAACCGATTTCGATCATTCTTTTTTTATTATATTCCTTGAAGTACGAGGATGGTTTTTATGTAGAGAAAACGTAAATATTATGTACCACGGGCGAAGCCGGGGCGGACCGCTAGTGTATATATATAAATGAATCGCAAAATGTGTTGGTAAGCGCATAACTCGAGAACGGCTGAACCGATTTCGATAATTCTTTTTTTATTATATTCCTTGAAGTACGAGGATGGTTCTTATGTAGAGAAAACGTAAACATGTACCACGGGCGAAGCCGGGGCGGACCGCTAGTCTAATATAAAAATGAATCGCAAAATGTGTTGGTAAGCGCATAACTCGAGAACGGCTGAACCGATTTCGATAATTCTTTTTTTATTATATCCCTTGAAGTACGAGGATGGTTCTTATAGCTAGAGAGCTAGTTAGTTTAGTTTTAGTGCAGTGGCAGTGTAAATGTTGTTGTTGAGGTTATGTAAATTTAACACTTTAGTTAACTACCAAGATATAAAGAAATGAGGATAGGACACAATAACTATTGGTTGAGGTATTTATAAACTCATAATATACTTTTAAAAAAATCACGTTTTAATAAATTTCTAGAATTAAATTAGAACAGCTGATTCAAAATAGCCTAAAAAATCTTAATAATAATAATTACGCTTCACAGCAAGAAGAAATGTACCATATGTACCCGCACAAAGTCGATATTGTGTTGCCTACCGTTCGACTCAATGGGGTTGTAACTACCTTTAATAATTATTACCAAACTAATAAACCGAGTGATGCGAAATAACCATAATTCTTTTAGAGTTTGATAAAATGATCAGGCAGGTATTTTCTTTAATCCTCTGAATTCTCGGTTACTAAATTGTATCGTTGAAATTATTCTTAATCGCGTAAATTTAATAAATAATCATATGGAAAACACTTTTCATTTGTTTTTTTACTTTCACGCCCAACTACTATACAATAATTACGTTGTTTCGGTATTTTGACGAGAAAACGCAGGAAACATCCGTTGTATCATTTTAGATAGATTGTATATTTTGTATCTGTAGAATTGAAATCAAAGCTATGTATATGTTGTCTCCATTCTTTTCTTATCGGATTGTTGATCCCAATGCGAATGCGTCACTTAAATTTTATAAAAGACAATTAAGAACATCAAAAATAAAGTGATACGTAAATATTTCACAGTGCAATATATTATGTAATTAATAATAATTATATATTTATGAAAAAATAATTACATCAGATTTAATAATAGCAATTGTTTTGAATGTACATAATATGAATAAATGATTACATCATAATAGTAATAATCACAATTGTTTTATTTCCCATTTGTTGCAACCCTAGCATATTTTCATGTAGCAGCAGAAGTACCTACACTGGCGGCGCGGCGGCATCGTGCGACATCAAAGGCATTCAAACTCAAACTCAAACTCAAACATTTATTTATTCAATTAGACTTCTTATAGAAGCACTTTTGAAACGTCATTACATATTTTAAAATTTACCACCGATTCGGAAAGCAGTATTATAAACTTACCTAGTAGCATTGCCTTACTAGGTAAGTTTATAATGACTCATTTCTTTTATTATATAATTTACGTTTTACTTTTACAGAATCCGATTCAATGGATTATGAAGACGAGTCACACAACGCCATACGATAGTGATGATGAATGAACATTTCAATAAATGCATGCGTGTTTTTTTATGTTGTTTTGTAATTGTTAATTGTTTCTTAAATAAAGAAATAAACTAAATATTTAAATGATGATTTGTTATTTGCAACACAACTTTATATTTGAGATTCTTTACAAATGTACCTATATTTAGTTTTGTATCATCAAATTTATAAATTTTATTCCATAGTTTTCAAAATGAAATGTAAATGACCATAAAAACATTAATAAAGTAAATCATTGATGTAAGGTCAGGGAACGTAATACATATATACATCTGACCATGTAGAAGCTAAGTCTTGTTGACTGCTGAAGTCTGTAAAGTTTTGTTGTCTGCTGAAGTCTGTACGCAATGAAAATGTCTGCCGTTTCGAAAATAAGTTTTTAAGACCCTAATAAATAAAATATATGAATGGCAGATCTGGTCAAATACTTTCAAAATTGTATTTTTTTCAGCACTTTCATAAGTGTCTGCCAGAATGTTATCCGCGTGATAATGGTCTGCCATTGTTATTTTCCGATAGTAATAATAATCTATTTTCAAATATCAAAATGGCAGACGTGGTCAAATGGTTTCAAAGTTCGCCAAAAATTTCCACCTGTCTTACCTAAGCGCGCGCCCCGTCCACCACTCTGGGCTTAGTGACTCCTCATCTCATGTATAGTAGGTATAGGGGAATCAACACACAAAAATCCAGGTCTGGTCAAATACATACAGGTAGCTTTGCGCTAGCTCTCTAGCTATTACTTCTTATGGAGAGAAAACGTAAACATGTACCACGGGCGAAGCCGGGGCGGACCGCTAGTAAATAATAAAATAATAAATAGTGTATTAGATTTGTTATTGTATCTTGTATACCTACGAATAATTATTCTTACGTCTTGTTGGGAAATGTTCAAATACCTACCTATTGAAATAATTTACTGTTACAAATCATTAGTGTTATTAGTTTTGAGTGAATAGGCATGGATCAGAAATTCAGAATATAATATGCTACTAACTACTCAAATACATACATGTTTACACAACAAACACCACTGACCTCTATAACCACAGTATTACAATAATACTGTGCTATAACTATAAGTTATAGAGGTCAGTGACCGTCAGTGACAAACACTATGGATACCTACGCTCGCGAATGCAAATTCGGTGATTTACTAATTATTGATACCTAGTCATTGAATTCGTTTTGAAATAGCCTGTACTTTGTAATTTTTAGTGTTATAGACATTTATAAAATGTGGTGCTCATTTTTTTGTAATAAATCATCCCGAACGCTATTGTATTTTCGTTGTTTTATTTCAAGTGAACACCTATACAATTTTGTCACGAGCCGCCTCTGGCCTCTGGGTGAAATAAACAAGTCAAATGATTTTTGTTCTAATTGCATTTTGGTAGTAGTTTATTAGAATTTACATTACCATTGTTTAATTTTTATTTTGTATTTGCAGTAAAATAAAAAGATGAAAAACTTCATTAGGTATATTGTACGACACCTCACTCTGAATCGCGCTAGCGAAATTTTTTCGTTACAGAGCACATAATATACAACTTTCGGACAATCTTCATTGAGGCCGGCCGGCAAATCGAGTATGTCGAGAAACTTCACTTATTCGATGGAGGTATTCTACCTTCCTTCCTCCACAGTTGTGGGACCCCGACGTGCATTGAACACGCAGCTTTCTGATACTAGTAGCTAAAATCAAAACCACAGATATGTCTGTGATCAAAACCATAATAATATTTTTACCTATTATTTTACTAAAAGTCGAGTGCATCGAAATCGTAAATATGTTTTTCACCTTCCTGGTTTTTTTTCCATAGTAAATAGTGTTTTTGATTTGTTGTTGTATGAATAATTATTCTTACTTGTTGGTTATGAAATGTATATTGAAATAATTTACTTTTACAAATCATTAGTGATATTAGTTTTGAGTGAAAATGCTTGGATCAGCATAATATCATATTTGCTACTTCAAATACATGTTTTGATAAAAAAAAAACAATAGTGTAATGTAGGTAATAAAATAAAACTGCGTTTTATTGTAGGTAATCAATTTTGACATTATTTATTTCCCAAAATTACAATAAAATAGTTTACGCCAACAAATATAACTTTTATTTTTATAACAATCCTACTTCCTACTAATGCGAAAGTTTGTGAGGATGTGTATGTGTGTGTTTCACGCAAATACTACTGAACCGATTACAATGAAATTTAGCACACATATAGAACGTAACTTGGACACATTGAATAGGTTTTATCCCGGAAACCCCACGGGAACGGGAACTATACGGGTTTTTTTTTGAAAATGCGGGCGGAAAGCTAATCGTTCATAATAATATAAACCGTAGCAGGTGGCGTTTTGAAGTTTTGTAAAATGAAAACCACAGAAGATTGCCCAAGTGACTATGGCACTTGGTATCGCAATCAAACTTATTGTGTCAAGATGAAATATAGCTCAATTTAAAGCTTGATGTTAGTACTTTTAGATATGATTAAAGTTTTTATGTAAATAAGCCGCAGTTCGCGACAATAAAAATAAAACAATAGTTTTATTCAACACTTCAAAAAACTACTTAATCGAGTTTAAACTAACGATGAACGTTAAGTTTTACATTTATTACATAGGTAATATTTTAATTTACAAGACAAATGTGAAAAGTAAATCGTAATTTAAACATTATTTCAAAATAACATCGAACAATGCGTCGAACACATTCATTTGACATTTCAAATAGAAACTATGACATATGACGTTTGCAAGAGAGATAGATATAGGTATGTGTCAAAACAAAACTTTTACTTTTATTTCTATTTATTCGGTATAATTACAACTTAATAGTGATAAATATGATCATTATAAATACAAATAGGAATTAACAATATCACGAACACGTGACACAACTAGTATTTTACCGATTCCATACGTAGTCATACATGTTTCAAAAGAAAAACTTTTACTTTTACTATTATTTCAATTTATCCGGTTTAATTAAGACTTAATATTGATACATATGATCATTATAAATACAAATAGGAATTAACAATATAACGAATACGTGGCACAACTAAAATTTTACCGATACCACCCGTGGTCATTCTCCTTTGTGGGTCATTTGTAACAGGATGGCGGTTCTACAGCGAAAAAAGAAAAATGATGGTCAGAACGCTGATACCGGATACCTTAAGATACTGTAATATAAAATATTACTAGATTAGATAAAATATTATAGGTAGTATCTTCACCGTGTGTGACGCGCTTTACATTCACGCCATCTAGAGTTAAATCTTTATCATTTTTGTATACGTCTGTGTGTGTAAACGACCCTGTATGCAATGACAGATGTTAAAACGCATAATTTTACCGAATTGGGTGGATTTTAAGGCAATGATATAACATATTTCAATAAAATATAATATTCAGTAACCGCCATGACTATTCCTAGGTTTGATGACTATTCCAATTACGCAAAAACTCAAATAAGCTAGAAATGTAGAATTCAGCGCCATCTAGCGGGATATTGGCTGGGAACAGATCGTTGCAATCACCTTAAAAATAACAGCTTAATCTTAATAAAGTGAAATATGAAGAGTACTAATTTCTAAAAGTTAAAGCCCATTCATTTTCAAACCGAATCAGTGCAACAAACGAACTTCCCCATTTCCCTTCAAAATTATACTCCTTAAATAATACATAAGTTTGTCTTTAAATCATTCATCTAGTTCGCAGATAGCAGAGTGAGTTAAAACTATCTCCACTGAACTGAGTTGGGATTCCGAAGTTTTATCTTGTTTCACAATTCAGTTATGCTTAATTGTTTTCGGCGTAGTTTTTGTTCCGTGGACTTTATAATTTATGCAATTAACGTGTCCCGTATTCGTTATATAATTATTGCTAAATCTTTGTTTGATGCTTTTTAATTTAGGTGTCGTGTTGAATGATTAACAGTTTACTGAACTCTATGACTTCATCTATTGTATGTTGATTGTTAATCTCATAAATATCATTGTACAAGCTATATAATATGTTAAATAGTATTTTCTAGTGTTTGATTTTACGAGAGTATTATACATTTAGAAATTAAAGATTTTTGACGGATTTTAAACGCGATTTATTCATTATATTATATTCCCGACGTTTCGAACCTTAATATTATATATGTCTGTGTTTCGAACACTTTACATCGAGCGTGGTTACGGGAAGACTGACTATTATATAGTTACTAGCGGTCCGCCCCGGCTTCGCCCGTGGTACATATTATGAAAAATAGATGTTGGCCGATTCTCAGACTTACCCGATATGCACAGAAAATTTCATGAGAATCGGTCCACCCGTTTCGGAGGAGTATGCAGACTAACATTGTGACACGAGAATTTTATATATAAGATAATTTCAATAATTTTTATTTAAATATCACGAATATTTCCAGATATTAATAAAAAAGTATAGCGTACCTATATGTATACGTATTCAGCTCATCTTTTGAAACTTTCAATTTACTTTATTCTTTCATACCTATAAACCTATTTCCTTCTCATAATTGGATATGTCATGAACAATATGATTGTGGGAGTAAAGCAAAAATTTATAGAAAACATAAACTACTTTACAACTAAACTAAATCAAAAATTTTACACTCATTAAATATCTTCCCGTAAAATCTGCTGAACAAAAAATAAATCTGTGCGCGACTAGTGTACACACGTAAAAAGTTAAACTTCTTTATGACCTTATTTTTCAAAAAATAATTTACTATATATGCAACTTTACAGAAATACGTCGCATCACGCGTGGTAGGGATAAGAAAAAGATGGCGCGTAACGGAAAAATGTTACACTAAATTTTTTCCAACCCCGATAAAGAAGTTTCACTTCAATAATAAAACAAGACACTAACAAAATTTAATACTAACTCTTCCTAAACAACATTGTCATAACATAGTAGGTACAGAGTACTAATCGTAAACTTTAATATCAGCTGTCATAATTAAAATATTTCATGCTGCGCAGATCTTGTCATGAAAATGCAAGAAGCTATTTAGCGGTTAATGAGTTTTGTGGAAGTTAAAGGGTATTCTTTAGTTCACTTCAGACCGTCATTATGTTTTCATTTACATGTTCTATAAAGCTAGGTCTTTTCCGCAGAGCGCTCACCACTAAATAAATACAGACTGTATTCCCTGGTTAGTGAAGCATACGTACGATGTTTCTATCAAAATATCAAATCTATTGTCTGGGTGTTAATTATCTATATATATAAGTATTTATTTAAAATTATATATGTATGTTTATCAGCCGTCTGGTTTCCATAACATAAGCGAAAGCTTAGTATAGGCACAGAATACATAATAGTAGCTAAACGCTACAGAACGGACACTCTCCGCCTCCCGCCAAAATTAAACTTACCTCACCCCCGCGCGATCAGACATAAAATGGGCCATATTTTTCTGCAAGGACGATACGCAACGAAGATTGACAACATTAATCAAATTGACTTTAAAGTAATTTTATTATTTTGGATTTGTGATTATCGTTTTTCGTAGAAAATGGTTAGATATTGTGCTGTTTACGGATGTATTTCATCAGGAAAACGCGAACTTTTTTTTTTACGCTAGTCACAAATGTGTCAAGTGCCAACCATAAAGCGTTAACACACACATTTGCAGTCTCTACAGTGTGACTGTCAAAACGATAATTTTGTATGGAGTGTCCGGGGTGTGGTATAGGATCAGATCGTGCCGTGTGTGAAAATTGTCCTGAAATATTTATTTATTTATTTTAATTTTATTCTCAATCTTTATACTGAAATAGATTGTATGCAATCCACTTTTATTTTATAACAGAGTTAAGTTTCTTCATATTTAAGTTTAAGCTAAGAAATATAAGTGCCCAATACTGTATTTTTAACCTTGCACGAGCGTGCGGCACACGTGCTACGAGCGTAGCACGTGTGCCGTAGACACGAAGCTACGAATACATTAAAAAAAATATTCAAGCGCCTATTAAATAAAATTCAAGAAATACGTACGTACCTATAGATATGTATATTTTTTTTTGTTGAAGTGAAACTACTTATGGCGCGTTGAGAGAAAAATTTCAAGGACGTGGCAATACTGTGACGTCATGGAGTAAGGCGATGATTTTGGTATCTTTGAATCTTGCCAAAGAAGTTTCACTTCTGACCCCTGTGCTCGAAATTACGATTCTAAAAATATATGAAATATTTAAATTCTTAAGAATATTCGCATCTACCTAAATGTTGTTCTTTTTAACTTCACAAACCAGATATAGGCCGTTTGCAGTCGAGGTCGCGTTACGGTTCATGAACGTATATTTAGCATTAAATATTAAACGTGGAAGATATTTTGCTTGCAAAGTTTTGTAGATGTTTTTAAATTTTGTGGGATCTCAGTATTCATAATATGAAGATGTGATAGAAGGTAGTGCGGATAATTTTTATAGATATTTTGCAACAATCATTGCTTTAATACATATAACCAAATACTGTATCGATTGACATGCCAGACAGTAATGAAATTAAAATTAACTCAAAATTAACTCCTATTAGTATTTTAAAGTAACAATAATATTTTAATCATAATATTCAAAACTATTTTTGAATTCATACAAATATGTACTTAAATACCTAATTGAAACATATTATTGTGATATGTTATTTCACAACTTTTCGTGATTTAAATAAATTCATATTGTGTTATAATCATGTAGATTATAATTTATACTTGTTATTTTAGTTGTTATTATTCATAAATCTGTCAACTTTATACAATGTTTCAGCTTGGTTTCAGCACATACCATGTCATGCAAAATTAACAAGTCATAACCAAACAGTGTAAACGTGTTAAAACAAGTAATAAATTTCCGTTCCAGGCCTGCCCCCGGATATTTAGAGGACTATAGTTGAGGCAGTCACAAAGGCTTCACAAATAATAGCTTGTTGGAAACAGTCACAATGTACAGAACGGACGGAATTTTCTAGCTTTGATATCTATGCAATTTGCGTCTGTTTGGTGCAGTTATTTCAGTATTTTTATTCAGATTTGTATATACAAATTCAAGGGTTTTATAGATAATCTAATGAGAATGTAATAATTAATAATTTTAAATCGATTTTACTGTGACTACTTGTATATAGAGCACATGGCTAGATTATGTTTGCAATTTTTAGCCATTCTGTATACAATTAGTTAAATATAACCGCTGCTTTTTATTGTAGATAGGGAAGCGTTTAACCACAATCTCGCCCGATGGAAAGCTAAAATGCTTCATTCAAAATCGCAACATTGCACAACTGCATTGCTCTATATTATAAAGATTAACAAGCTAATTAAATACAACATCACGAACCTGAGAACTAACATTTAAAAACCAGATTACAATTACAAAGCTTATCCATCCATTTAGTCCAACAAAATCCTCACAAAACGCCATCCCCAAAGTAACATGTTATCTAAAATTTGGCCACGTTTCAGTGAAAGGCAGTGCATTCGATATTGATATTCAAAACGAGTATATAACGAGGTGGCCAGATATCAATCATCTGTGATTGGCGCGGAGCCAGCTTAGATGACAAATGGACAGAGCCTCGTGACTTTGGTATCTTTTATATTTAAATTATTATTTATAGTGAAAGTAGTTGTGGGCCTACCAGACTCATGGATTGATCAGGCATAGTTTTTAACATAATTAAATTAATAAATTAAATTAATAGTCCGGGATACATCGTCCATTTTTGCAAGTGATTACTATCAAGCTAATTTTTCGTGAGTAGCTTTATTTTGATGAGATGCCCAATAATTTCAAGTATAAAACTCACGATTGTGGTAGCTACCAGAGGAAACAAGGATAAAATATTTTGATTTGATGGTTCTCAAATATTATCTTTATTTAAGGCGTATTGCCAAACTCTCTACACGGGCAGTCTGTGGTGCAACTATACAGATAAAGCTCTTAGGGCTATTAGAGTGCAATATAATAATGGATTTAGAATGCTGTTGCGTCTGCCGCGATATTGCTCAGCTTCGAATATGTTCGCTCAAGCGCAAACTGACAGCTTTTCCGCGCTCCTTAGAAAAAAGACTGCATCTTTGCTAAAAAGACTTCGTGGCAGCAGCAACAGCATTCTGAAAGTGTTGTGCGACAAGGTGGATTCGCCAATATTAGAACATTTCCGTGAAATTCTAATATATCATGAGTAGTATTATGTTTTTAATTTTTTATGTTCTTGATGTTAATGAAAAAAAAAAATATTTTATCTAATAAAAATTAATATAATTCATAATAAGTACTGACATATTAACTAGAATAAAATTTTGTATTGTTACTAACCTAGGATAAGAATATTGTTACTAACAAGTGGACCAAGGATGTTCAATAAATAAATGAATTATTAATTATTATTATTAACTAGCGGTCCGCCCCGGCTTCGCCCGTGGTACATAATATTTACGTTTTCTCTACATAAGAACCATCCTCGTACTTCAAGGAATATAATAAAAAAAGAATTATCGAAATCGGTTCAGCCGTTCTCGAGTTATGCGCTTACCAACACATTTTGCGATTCATTTTTATATATAAGACTAGCGGTCCGCCCCGGCTTCGCTCGTGGTACATGTTTACGTTTTCTCTACATAAGAACCATCCTCGTACTTCAAGGAATATAATAAAAAAAGAATTGTCGAAATCGGTTCAGCCGTTCTCGAGTTATGCGCTTACCAACACATTTTGCGATTCATTTTTATATATAAGATTATTATAATAATAAGTTAATAATAATAATTGATTCGTAAAATATGTCGTTAACTGCAGAATTACATACATATTTTAGGCATACTACCGAAACTTATTATGCTTCACATTCATATAAAGTTTATCATCTTCAAAGGGCTTTCACACTCTGAACAAATCTTTACTACACAATATACATACACTAACTAGCAGTTAAAAAATATCACTATTCTAATACCACACAATCAAACCCACACTTGACTTCATCATGTTATCGAAACATGTAATAAGGCGGTGTATCGGAGCATGCAACTTCTATAATAGACTACAGATCATTACGATGTGTCCGATAATCACTATTAATACATCAAGCCATACGTGATACTGTCTACATGAGATCTAGACTGTGTAGTTATTGTAAGGAATTAAGTATTAAGTTATGCAGTAGTATGTAAACAGTAAAAACGTCGGTCCACCGTAGAACGTAAAAAAAAATACGTGTGGCACTCGAGGACTGCCGCGGTTGCGCTTTTGCCATAGCATCGCATCGCTGTGCCGGTTGGAGTGAGGGGTGTTAGGTTTTTTCGTTACGGAATTTTTACATTCGGTCACCGCGATCAAAGTCATAAAAGCTATGCAATAGCTTAAAAACACACTGTAAAAGCATTTGTCTAGAAAAAGGGCTTTATTTATTTATTTATTTATTTATTTCATTAAGGATCACCAACATGACATACACTGATACATAGATAAAAGCATTAAAGTAATAACAATCGTAGACATAGTGCTGTCACAATTATAGGCAACCACCACTAACAATTAATATAACATTAAATCAAAGACACACAGTCTGCAGCTAGCTGCAGATTAGGTAAAAAGTATACATATACATAATACATAAATCCAATTTTGACGGCAAAATAATCAATTAATGTTAAAATAAAACTACATTTGATCAACTGGGTTTTGGTAAAGGTTCAATCGAGAGCAATTCCTTTTTAAATTTATGTACAGTGTTTGAGAAAATGTCAATAGTCTTGTTATTGCCAGAAACTATATTATTATATTCTTTGGTAAGGCGAGAAATGCCTGAATAATGGCCTAGATTACTTTTGTGGAATTTTGTATGGAACGGCATATTATTAGAATGTCTAGGCAATCTGACTGGAACTTTAAAATTAAGCTGAGATACCAATGACACACAATCGATTGAACCATTCACCAATTTATGTAAAAAGACCTGATCCAAAACCTTCCTCCTCTGATAAAGTGTTCGTATTTTAAAATAATTTGGAAAAACCAAAAGTGCACGCCTCATAATTTTTTTTAATAAATATTTATTAATTATTATTTTTGTTTATTTAATAACAATTAAACCACATCGAATCAGACCCTGAAAAATGAAAGGGTTCTATTCCTGAGCATACTCAAGCGTAAGAGAAAAAAAAAGACTCGATTAGTAAAGTATTTCGGTCGCTATCGTGTTAACAAGAAAAAGGATCCGCACATACAGACACACGGACGTCCAAGACAGAACTTTTTTAAACTGTTTTTTAACTAGTTTAAATAACAAAAATGACATCAAAAATATCATGAACGTTAAAAATAGTGTTTTTTCTGAATATGTGTGTGTATGTATTATCTTACAAGTGCAATGTATGATACATAAAGACATTTTAAGTTTGAAAAATCAGATGTTTTGCGCGAAGTGACAGTAGTACCCACCTCAACGCTTCGCTTATGAGGCGTGCAATAATCAAGACGTTCTGAGTAACTACGAATTTTTTTGGCTACGTTGCAACGATACGCAAGATGCCACAAAAATCTTTTTTGAATGCGTTCAATATTGTTAATATGAATATTGTATTTTGGATTCCATATTACACTGCAATATTCTAACTTGCTTCTAACAAGGGCATTAAAGAGGGTAATTTTTGTGAGAGGGTTCCTAAAATTTTTACAAGTTCTCAGTAAAAAACCTAACAATTAAAAATGCATTGCTCCAAGAATATATAATAAAATCCCGACTAATAACATAAGCGCAATAATAAATATGACTACTAATCGGTTTAAAAAATTCATTATCAACTGGCTCAAAAATCTGGATTATCTCCAAACTGAAAGTCTCTTCACTTTTATTAAATAGGTGTCAAAATCAAAAACACAATTAATCATAATATTCCACTCACTGACACATACACACACACGCACACTCTCTCTCTCACACACACACACACACACACACACATACACACACACATACTCACGCTTATCCACCTGTCCAATTCATGTATCGTCATATATATAATATATAGATATCTCCATGGGCACTATGTTGATCAAACGTGCCATATAGTTAGTAATTATTTGATCCGTTTTCACTTGTTGATCCGGTTGGTATTTGTTGATCCATTGCCACACCACCGACCGTATGTGGATCCGAACGGAGCCACAAGTGTCACCATCAGTAATAATAATAATTACGTGCTTTTTATACAAATCCACCTTTTTTGCGTTTTAGCTCTTGTTGATCCGATTCAAATGAGCCAATCAGAGCCCACCGAGCTCAGCCATTGGTCTAATTGTTTTTTGAATACAATGAATGAGTTTACAATTTTCAATTTGCTTGGCAATCCGTTAAAGAAACGTGCTCCCTCGTATGTTGCCGTTCGCCTTCCATAATTTGTTCGGATCTTCGGGAGGGCAAGATAGCTAGCTCGTCTATTAGGATAGTGGCGATTTGATGTTGAGAATATAATATTAATTGTATTTATGTTTTTATGTAGCGCTTTGCGGATGAACATACACGTTTTATAAAAGTATAATTGTTTTAAATTCATTATTTTAGTGTCGTCGTAGATTTTATTTGTAGAAGTTAAAAAAGGATAGTTAAAGATAGTTTTAATGATTTTATTTTGTAAAATTTGGAGTGGCGCTAATTTATTTTTGTAAGCACTCCCCCATACTTCTATTAAATACATTAGGTGCGGCTTTACTAACGTGTTGTAGATGGTGTGTCGTAATTTATGAGGAATGCAAAAGTGATATTACGCAGATATCTAAGAAGTGCTGATAATTTATTTTTTAGGTGGTCGATGTGATAATTCCATTTTAGAGAGCTGTCGATTCGCAAACCTAGGTATTTCTCGTGGGTTTTCTGTTCTAATACAACACCGTTAATTTTAAGTGGAGCGTGTGGTGGAATAATTTTGTTATGAGCTTTGAATTTTTTGAGTTTGAGTTGTATTTAGATATCCTCTCCTCTGAGTTATAAGATGTCGATTCTGGGAAACCAGCAAAAATTACATATTTTTCGCGGCTCTTTCTGTCCCGTAGTTCCTTGATTAAGTGTTCATTTATATGAAGTTGATTTTTAGACGTAAAACCCGATGGATTGGCTGACTGATTTATTGATTGAAGATTTAATTCCATTGATTTTATTTTACTCTCACCCTGGTTGATCTGTGATTCTAATTGAGAAATAGTACTCTTCAATATGTTTTGTTCAGTAATTATCATACATGCTGTGATGACTTAATTTCATTGATTTGATTCGTATTTTGGCGAATTAAATTCAAGGATTGTTCGTTGGACGATTTAACCCTTAATTACTCGCGTCCATATAGTTACACTTACGCTCGCGTGGGGTATATTTAACCCCAATTTTAAAGGTACAATAAAACATATTTTTAATGACATACTTTTATTTTAATTATAAAAATTAGAAATAGACAACATTGTTCTTAATTATAATACTATTTTAATCAATATAAATATAATAAACTTTTAAAGATGAAACTTTAAATTTAGGAACTTTTTATTCAATACATTTATCACATATCGTAGTGGAATGGTCCTGACAAACTTGCTGGTGGCACTTGGCACATATAAATCTTATTTTTTTATCCTTTGACCTTGGACAGATATGGCACCTTTTATAAGTCGTCGATTGACCACCTCTGGAAGTGGGGCTAGGATCCTGAACATGAGCATTTTTTAGCCGTTTTTGTATGGCCCTAGGCAGTGTGGTAAATATAACCATAGGCCATATTTTTGTTCGTCTGCCGACGTTATAGTTAGCACACATTTGGTTGTGTGGAGTTGTGGTCACTCTGGATCACGTCCTCGTCTACCTCATCTTCATCGGAACTATCTATGATGCTTTCTTCGTCGTATTCCAACGCTCAACAATCTGGTAGTCAGAAAGACGCTTACTTGCCATTTTAGGCGTTCTAACCTAAAACAAATAAACATAAAATAAAGATAAGTAAAAAAACGAACCATTTAGTATATGTACTGCACATTATAAAATAAAAATACACATACTCACTCGTCCAAAAAAGTTGCACGAATACTCGCGTGGGGCAATATATACCCCAGACGCGATCTCCTGACACAACCACAGGACATGGAGCGGCGCTCGCGAGTGATTCACGGCAGGGGAAGGTATTTAGGCAGCTACTAAGAAAGGCACGCAGGTAGCTTTAAAAATGGCGGAGATACGACGCTTCAAATACGCCGTGGGGTTAGATATACCCCACGCGAGTAATTAAGGGTTAATTTCGGTAATTTGTGTTTTTACCTCAGAAATGTTTTCATGAATTTTGTTTACTACTTGTTCATTTGAGCATACATATTTTTCAAGTAATGTACTAATACGGCTCAACTCTGACCGAATATCCTTCATATTATCACTACATCTGCAATCTTGTTCTAGCGGTTGTTTCCGTTTTCTGTAAGTAATTTGAGTATCAGTTGGCGTAGAACTCGTAGAAAACGAACTTAGCTTCGATAGATAGCGATGCGATCCACCGGCAGTACCCACTGCACCACTGCTGGTTAAACGTGTTGGCGATCTGCGTACACTCATATTTACTCCGCAATGGATAATTTGTGCAGGAATATGAGTCGTCATTTGTTTGACCTAAATCTAACATTTTAATTATTTTATCAGATTGATATCAGACTCAGGGCAAAGGCGAACGCTACACGTCAATAAATATTATGATAATTATCTTGATATTTACTGATGATTCAATAGGTAGGTTGTTATTTAGTAAAAGATTTAGTAAAAGCTCATTATCACACTGTTTGTATGCATTTCCTGAGAACATTTACTATGGTAATGTTTATTTTTTTTACAAAATATTTAAGTAGAGATTTCAATGAACAAAAGTCTCCCCAAGTTTTGAAAAAAGCTGATATTTTGACTGGTGACTTTTCGATTGAAAATTAGGTTGTTTTTTTTGGTATTACTTCAATATAATTTTCAATCAAAAAATTACAGTGTATTTGAGACATAATAAAGTAAGTTTCCACCAAATTTCGTAGAAAATAAATAAATTTTGAAGTTGATAAAAATAAAAAACAAAAAACATGGTTTTTTGAACTTTTCACCTAAATTTTGAGGTTATGTGAAAAAATTGTTTATACAAAAGTTGTAGATCTTTTTATTACCTACAACTTTGCCATTGAACGTTTTTCCGTAGGACTAGTAGTTTTGTTGGAAATCGAGAGAAACCATTTTTTTCTCTTAAAAACTCCCCCCTCCCACTTCCCGAACTCGGATTGACCGTAATTTATTTTTCCTTTTATTTTCATCATATTGCCCTCCTTTTCTAATGGGTTTCTTTTTCTCTTTTTATTATTTTTAAAGGCTTCTACCCCAGTCTATGTAGGATGCATACTACTTGAGAATTATCACCGTCACTGTATGACGAAAGGTTCGTCCAAATATCTATCTTTTTAGGGTTCCGTATTTTTCACAACGTTCTTCAACTTCCATAAAACTCAGGAGATTTTTTGCTAGCCCTAATTTCATATCCCCATGTCAATGTCATGCAAGTGCATATAAATGGAACAGATCAACATACGACTTATGATTTGGTATATAAAACGGAGTCAAGAAGTGTTTGAGCATTTCAAAATTTGAACCGTTACGGAGTCGAGTTCGTCTAGTCTAGGCGGATTTAGCAATGTATGGAACATTACCTAACTATAATATGTTTGTGTACGGAGCCAACAAATACTGTAGTGTTTACGAAAAATTAATCTACGTTACTTAATATACAGTTTCGTTTTGTCGGATCAAATAAAGCTGTAATTTTGATAATATATATGGATCTGATCAACATACGTCTTTGGATTTGGTATATAAAACGGAGCCAACAAGTGTTTATGGGTTTCTGAATTTCGGCCGTTACGGAGTCGATTTAGTTCGAGATCTTAGCAATAAAAATGTTGAGTACATCAATTTCTCCATGAATACGTTTGGCAACATCGCTCAAATATTTGCGCCGTTGCCACTCCGGGCAAGATCTATGCAACCGGAGTCGAGTAATATGGGGGAAAAGGTGGAGTCAGGAATGCACGGCAGTCGGGCTGGATCAACTTAGTGCCCAGGTTGGTATTTATATATATTTTTATAATTAACTAGTAATTTTTATTCTTTAATTGTTATTAATCTGTAACTAGAATATTCTGTTTACGTATTTTATAATACTTGTATGAACTCATAAGGGAAGGCACTGTTTTCTGAGACACAGGTATTAACCTAGTTCAGAAGGCAGAGCAAAATTGTGAACTAAGTATGTAAAATTTGCTAATAAATATAATTTTATTTTTTTTTTATTTTAATTTGAAACCGCTATTAATTACTAGCTGTTGCCCGCGACTTCGTCCGCGATTACGTCGTTTTTCGTCATTCGTCGTTTAAAAAAAATACGTGACACTTTATTTTTGAATGTTCTTAATTGTCTCTTATAAAAATAAACTACATTAAAATTGAATACTCTGATAAGAAAATCTTAAAATCGGAGGACATCGAAAATCTGAGGAAAACATGAGTGAATTTGATTTAAATTCTACATTACTTAGGAATTCAAATAATAATCTAAATTAAATGTAGATTAACAGTTTGAGCGCATCATTATATAATATGTACCTAAGTATTAAATTACGTTAGTTTACATAGTAATTTTACTAAAAACACGATGACTTTCTTTCGCGCTCGGTACAACAAACTAAGCATGTTTGTGGTACGTGGCCCGCGTCACTTGACCCCCCGCGAGTTCCCCTCCGTTACTATGCGAAAATACATTCGTCGCCCTACTGTAGGAAAAATTGTAATATTTTAAATTCGAGAAATATTGATTTCTTGTATTCGACTATTCGTTGTAGTCGAATACAAAATATATTTGAAGAAACTTAGGTTGGCCTTCAGGCAAAAGGGATCCTATCAAATGATAAACTTGACCTTGTATCTTAAAAGTAAGCATGAAAGGATCCTCTGATAATTGTTGAGCACCAAAGGATAATTTAAAACGCACTACTATAAGAGCGAATATTGTCTAAGAACTGTTTAGATTGCACATGTTCCTCTAAAAGTAGTGATTTCAAAGGTTCTGGTGTATCTTCAAACGAAAGCCGACTCCTTACTCCTCTTTAAAGCATTACAAAAAGAACATACTACGTTAATATCGCCTATACAGAAGATGATCTGTAATCAATTGTGAGGTTATAAGCCAACCCACTTTTATATTTGTCGGACCACACCACCGAATTCGTAGATTGATCTTCTATGTTTACCTCTTAAGTCATTAAGACTGTCGAAATCTGTCTACAGTAAGACGGGCCTCTCGCTATTCGTCCGTTTCAAGAGACCAAATAGTTTCAATTCTTAATCTTTCATTAAACAAACTTATTAATCGTACTTGTCTCAAATAATCTTGTCTTAAATAATGGTAATATTCGCGTCCCTACTCTAGTCATTGCTTATGCTCATGTTCATCTTCAAGAGATCGAATAATATTATGGTGCACCCTATCATTTGTCAATCGGTCTTCATATTGAGTAAAAGTTTCAGATTATCGAGATAAAATATGCCATTTGCGATCAGCTGTGAGACGTTATACCCTCTCAGTGAAGGTTTCGGTCTCACAGGATAGTACATGCCGTTCGCGGTCAGCTGTGAGCCGCAATTCTCGTTGTGAAGCGGTTTCAGGTTCTCGGCATAACACAATATGTTGTTTTCGGTCAATAGTAAGCCTCTTACCTCTAACGATCCTTGAGAACTCTTATTTCTCATTTTCTTAGCTTTGCTCGAATTTCGATATAAAGATTTTTTAGGTGGCACTGATGCGAATAAATAAAAATTAAGTTAAAACGGACTGAGAGTGTTATAATCATCAATCATCATCATCATCAATACATATAATAAAATTGTGGAAAAGTGATGTCTGTACAATGAAAATATGTAGAAAAAAATTAGCAGGTGTTATTATTAAATCGATCTTGAACCCAAAACTGTAGTTAACATTTTTTTTGTCTGTTTGTCTGTATGTTTGTGCACGCTAATCTCAGAAACGGCTTATCCGATTTAGATGCGGTTTTCACTAATGTATTGTGGTAATCTTCATTTAACAGTTAGTGTTTATTTCATGTCAATCGGTTCATAAATAAAAAAGTTATGACAATTTATAAGTAATCACGGCGAACATTTGCTAAGGCATTCTATTGTACACTGTACAGTGTACGATAAAACGTAATTTATCTGTTATACGCTACAGTTATTCCTTTACATGTCCAGATGATCATATCAAAATTCCCCAAGGGTTTGGGGATAAGCTGAGGTAGTAGGGGGGGCGGGGTCAAATTAACATTATGGTTACTTCTAATAGGTAAATTTTCCACACAAAATGTCCTTTAAATTATGTCGTATTATATTTTTAACCCCCGACGCAAAAAGACGGGTGTTATGTGTTTGACTGCTATGTATTTCTGTGTGTGTGTGTGTGTCTGTCTATGGCACCGTAGCTGGCTAACAGGTAAACCGAATTAGATGCGGCTTTTTTTTGTTAGGCAGCATATTTTCCGACGCTGGTTCTTAGATAAATTGTATCGAAATCGGTTCATCCACTTATTATACCTACATAGGGGTAAAAGTGGGAATGAAAAAAATGATATAATAATTTATTTTTAAAGATCGTTGGGAAGTTTATGAAATTATTTATTCCTTTTTCTATACACTTTTCTTCGTCTAAACGGTTAAGTTACGTGCTCCCTCTCTCTCTCTTCAGCCTTTAGTTACGTGCGTGAGACAGGAAACATCTAATTTGGATTTGTTGCTGGATTTGATAAAAATTGAGTATCGATTAAGCTGATCAGTGGCTACACCATACATTATTAAAAACATCAATTTAAGAAAGGAAGGAAATAGAATTTGCTCCTCTCCCCCCCTGGTTCCTAAAAAATAATATGACATAATTTAAAAGAAATTTTACGTAGAATTAGTTAGGCATTTCTTTTTTGATTTTCGATATTATATAAGTACTAATCATAATTTTTAATTACAATATTATGTAGTAACTATTTGGTATAGGTTAGGCATTTCATTTCTTGATTTTCTTTAATAATTTGGTACGTAAGTTTTTCAGCTCAGTTTAGTAAGAAATTTTAATAACAATTCTTTTAATTATTTATGGTAGTACGTATTTACTCAATAATTGTATGTTAAGTAGTAATTCAGCATGGGCGTAGCCACGGTGGGGCTGGGTGGGGCGCTTACCCTGGCTTTGATCTGGTAGGTACCAATTGTGAAGGGGAGTGGGCGTGGGCGTTGGCATGGGCCTGGGAGTGGTCGTGGGAGTGGAAGCATGAAAATAAAAACAATTATTGTTGCCCCACCCTGAGCCCATGGTCATAGGTCCCATAGTCACTATTCCACGCGGACGAAGTCGCGGGCACAGCTAGTAGACAAATATAATCAGAAAGCTTTGAACTCCTAAGCTCAACCATAAAAGATAGACATTAATTATGATGTCGGGAGATATTTTTTATATAATATGGAGAACATTTCTTTCATACTTGATTTCTGTGTAGCTTTAACCCTTAAGGTTGCACACGCGACGAAAGCTTAAAATGGAGTTACTGCTCTGCTCACGAATATGAAAAATAATTGTACCAAGTTTCGTTTAAATCCGTCGAGTAGTTTTTGTTTCTATAACGGTTATACAGACAGACAGACGGACAAAAATTTTTGGCGTCAGTGTCGATCCCTAATCACCTCGTGATAGTTATTTAGGAAATATATTTCATGTACAGAATTGACCTCTACAGATTTAATATAAGTATTATACATATAATTAGATGCCAATTTCCATGTAACGTTAAATTCGACTATACATTAACTAACAGACAACGCAGGTTACTCTCGTTTCCGTAAGTTGAGGCGGCTACATATTCGGTCCTCATAACTTCACTTTTTGTGAATTCGATGCCAACACCATCAAAAAAAGAAATATTTTTAATTGTGAAAAAATATTATGATTTACACTATTAATACTATTTTAACATTAACACAAAATATAAGACTGTGAGTGTGTAAAAATAAATCCAGCTAGTTTCACATCAAACTTATGTTTTTAATTAGATAGGTATACGACATGAAAATATATTAATTACCAAGCAATAATCATACAGGTAAATACTGAACAAAAGTATTAACAGTCAAAGTATATTTTTACTTACAACATGTAAATGATGAAGGAATAATAATTATCAACGAACTAACCTTTTTGTATTATTGTTTATAAATATAAATTCATAAACAATAAATTTATAAAGAATAGAAATTTTCGACCACTAAAGAATGCTGGTTCGAGTCCCGCCTCGTTATCGAATTTTTAAAACACGAAGATTTTTAAAAATGTAACCAATGAACACAATCAATATTAGATTAACTGTAATGGTGTCTAGTTTGACTTAAAATAATAAACATCTACCCTCACTTTTAAAAATGTAGTATATTCACACGAATTATAAGCGCACCTTATAGGTAAGGGAAGATATGCGTTAAAGAGATAAATAAATAAATAACATAATTATATTTAAATTATTAATTTTTAACATTGTGTTCAGTAGTGTTATCATGTAAATTGATTTGATTTTTACGAAATCTCATAGATGGCGCTGTTTCAAATTTGTATACTAATAAATTCATTAAACTGATTCTCTGCCCAAATTACGTAAATGACATAGTTTTTATTGTGTAAAGCTAGATAATAGCATGGCTTACCCGAAATCAACATTTAAACATGAGTCTTTAGATTGTACGCTGTCGTAATTCACGGAATACGTAAGAAAAAAAAAAGGTTCACAGCTCCTCCCCCGGAGGTGATAGCATGATAATATGTTTAAAAAAGCCTCACCCGACCTGTTAGTAATATTCATGCAAAATTTGAAGTCAATCTATGCAGTACTTTTCGAGATTAGCCTGGACAAACATACAGACAAACAGACAAACAGACAAACAGACAAACAGACAAAAATTCTAAAAACTATGTTTTTGGCTTCTATATCGATTATAGATCATGGATTATGTATTCTTTTAAAAAAATATTCAATGTACAGTTTTGACTTTCCTACGATTTTATTATATGTATAGAAGATATGGTTGAAGTGAGCGTGAAAACTAAGTTTTGCATCGAAATAAACACCTAAGTCTTTTATTTTGTCTACTGTTGCTAAGATATGATTATTAATCTGATAACTGGGTGCAATAATACCTCTACTTCTATGTCTGCTAAATCGTATATGGTAACATTTTTCTGAGTTAAGTTTCATTTTATTGATTTTACACCATTCTGCCAAAGAATTTATGTCCTTTTGGAGAAGAGTACTATCAGTGGTTGATTTAATTGTTCTCAGAATTTTAAGGTCATCTGCAAATAAAAATATTTTTGAGTGCTTTAAGTTAAGTGGGAGGTCATTTATGAATATATTAAATAAAAATCAAAAAATATGTTAATACTGGCTTGCAAAAAATATGTTAATACTGCATAATAATATGCAGATAGTATTATTATGTTAACAGCTGTTGTAATCGAAAATATTATGCCCGTTTCACAATAAACAGACGAATGTTATAAGCGAGTTATAAATGTTATTAATTACCTAGGTTCAAATAGATTAATTGTATCAATATCGAAATAATTTAATACACATTTTTAAATATTATATGTGATGATGATAAATGTAAAATGTAATACCAATTAACAACATTTTATTATTAAATTACGTGAAGCTGATGTAATTTACCTGCCCTTTGTGGTTTAAATATTCAATTATTATATTGTGTTTTGTTACCTTTTGTACACATTATGCAAAAAAGGATTATCAGTAAAGGATTACTATTTTATGAAAACATTGAAACCCTAGTCGAATTTACATCATTATCAATATTCTTATCGGGTTTTAATCGCGATTTATTCATAGCTAGCTTTCCGCCCGCAGCTTTGCCCGCTTTGTCTTAAACTTAATAAATACACTAAAACCTTCCTTTCGAATCACTCTATCTATTAAAAAAAACCGCATCAAAATCTGTTGAGTAGTTTCAAAGATTTAAGCATATATAGGGACATAGGGACAGAGAAAGCGACTTTGTTTAATACTATGTAGTGAAGATGTTAGTGAACTTAGCAGATCATTTTTAGCAGATCAAAAAAAAAATGTGAGTTCTTATCGCGTGCAGTTGAGTTCTACAGTTCCTGATACTTTTTAGAAATAGTTCTGGCGTTTTTACCTTAAAAAACGACATTTGAAAAAATGATCTGGCAACTTCCCGTAGCAGATCATTTTTAGCAGATCAAAAAAAAAATGTGAGTTCTTATCGCGTGCAGTTGAGTTCAACAGTTCAGGATACTTTTTAGAAATAGTTCTGGCGTTTTTACCTTAACAAACGACATTTGAAAAAACCCGACCTGGACCCGGCTTAACGTGATGCTAAGACGTAATGCTACCACGTGATGCTACGACGTGATGCTACGACGTGATGCTACGGCGTGATGCTACGCTGTGATGCTACGGTGTGATGCTACGGCGTAATGCTACGGCATGTGTTACGGCGTGATGCTACGGCGTGATGCTACGGTGTGATGCTACGGTGTGATGCTACGGCATGATGCTACGGCATGATGCTACGGCATGATGCTACGGCGTGATGCTACGGCATGATGCTACGGCATGATGCTACGGCGTGATACTACGGCATGATGCTACGGCGTGATGCTACGGCGTAATGCTACGGCGCGATGCTACGGCATGATGCTACGGCATGATGCTACGGCATGATGCTACGGCATGATACTACGGCGTGATGCTACGGCATGATGCTACGGCATGATGCTACGGCATGATGCTACGGCATGATGCTACGGCATGGTGCTACGGCGTGATGAAATATGACATAAATAAATTTTCTAGTGTTTCATTTTACGCGAGTATTTCTAAAAAGTATCAGGAACTGTAGAACTCAACTGCACGCGATAAGAACTCACATTTTTTTTGATCTGCTGAAAATGATCTGCTAAGTTCACTAAAATGTAGTGAAGTACATTATACATCACTAAAATTATAAATAAACAAAATCATTATCATTATAATACATACCATTAACAAGCCTCTGTTCTCCATTAAGCACCCAATAGGTGACAGGTATAGGATAGGCCTCCGCAGTGCACTGCAGTGTCACGGATGTCCCTGATAAGGCTCGAATCGCGACTTTGCCCGTCCATACTGAGGGGGCGACTATGGGAAAATAAATATATTTATTATAAAATTAGTACCAAATAAGAATATAGATGAAAAGGTTCTTGTAAGTAAGTAAGATACATGTAAAAGTTAAAAAAAGGAAAGTTCCTGAATGTTGTTGTAAATAGCCAAACTTGCTGTGGCTTCCTAAACCTAACAATCATCTATCACAACTATCCTTGATAACAACACTGTGCATCTGTGAAATTATAATGAAATTCGGTATAGTAGTTTTTAAGTTTATCGTGAATAGACAGACAGACAGAAAATATTAATTAGGAAAAAAATGTTACTCTTGAAACGAAAAAGAGTTTATAAAATATTGACAATTTAAATACCTAACAAAAATTTCCAACCAACAGCATTAAATGCGATAAACGACGTACAATTTACATCAAAGCTTAGTAAACATAAAACCCTGGTTACGTTTCAATACAGACACATGTAATAAGCTCCAACTTGACCCCAACCTGGCACAAATCTAGATTCACAAACACCGAGATTATTTTTCAAACAGAGTAATGTGGCTTTATATTTCTTCTGTGCTTTATTCCGTTTTTAATTATAATGCCATCACAAATACGAATGAAAGGAGTTTCCTCTCATTAACACGGAGGAAAAAAACTCTGCGGTCTGAATTGTTAATACATTTGACATTAGATGTTAGATAACATTTTTCGCTTAATTAAATAATGAATAAGATTTAGGAACTTTTGTACCATTCTTCTCAATTTAGATGAAGGTTATACGAGTAAGTTGGCTCGTGTAACACGTATGGAAAAATATTTTTTTAGGGAAAATTTTATTTTTTCAAAAATTAAAATGAAATACCAAGATAACTGTTTGCAAGTTTTGCTATCTATATGTGAAACACTCGTAAAAATCAATACCAATCTCATAGAGATCTGCTAGATCAAACAGGAAGACATAGCAACAAATAAATTTATGAAATTATAAAGAAAAGTTGTTAATAATCGTCATTAAAAGAAACCTGGATCTGTAACGGTTATAATTTATATTTTTAGGTAAAAAAGAGCCCCAATTTTCACATTACAATTAAATTAATTAATTTATAAGTTAATTAATAAATATTAATTTAAAACACAATCCATATATATTCAGAGATTATATAGCACGTTTTTCATACCCTTGAAAGCTAACAATCCCATTTTTAACCGTCGATTTGTAACTTGATGGAGAGATTTAAGATGTGATCCAAAGAAATCCGTCTGAGAAAATTCGTTTCATTGTTGATGAGATGAATTGAATTGGCTGAGATAATTTATATTATATAATTTTATTGTAGATACACAATCAAATTAGCAGAGAGCAAAATATTTTTTCATATTGTCTTTTTTTCATAATATTCCAAAAAGCTCTAAACGCAATTTCCTGAAAATTTATATGAATGCATCTCAAAAGTATAACGTAACAAAAAACAAAACAATCATGGAAATAATTGCTGAAAAAGTACAGAACAACCCTTCCTTTGAAGACGGTCGAGCAGGCAGACACATGCGAGTTTGATTTTTAACGTCCGAAAACGTTGACAAACATAAACCATCAGCCAATTTCATAGCGAATAATTGTAAAGAACCGCACAGATAAGTTTGTCGGACGTACACGTTCCGGGCCGCTGATCCGAACGATTAATGAATGAGTAACTAATGTGGTTAACGAAACATGAAATACGAGGATTAATTAGACCCTTGTCAATTACATCGGGGATTTACATTTTTATCCGACTGTCGGCGGAGGGTTATTATGACGTTGTACCGACCTGATGGTTAATATAAACGTAGGGCCTTTGTTAGTTTTTGCGGTACGTATTAGCATTGGAAACGGTTAGACATTGTGGTTTCTTTCTAATAGTCTGCTTTGTGTCTACGCTAGACGTGATCCATGTTACTTTAACAAAAATGAGTTAATTATTGATGATAGTGGTGTGTTTTAAGACTTAAAAATTTTATTTAAAAGAGATTTTTAGTGAAGCAATATCTATACTAATATTATAAAGCTGAAGAGTTTGTTTGTTTGATTGATATTTGATAGTCTCGAGAACTACTGGTCCGATTTGAAAAATTATTTCGGTGTTAGATAGCCCATTTATCGAGGAAGGCTATAATAATATTTCATCTCGCTAAGACCAACAGGAGCGGAGCACTGCGGGTAAAACCACGGAGCAAAACTAGTGTAATATATATTAGACAGAAGTTGTACGAGTCAATCCAATATATTATGTAATATCTTTGTAATATACATAATATTATAAAAATAAACTCTCTTGCATATCTGTGCCTCCAGTGAATAAGGGAGTAAGACGAGTTATTCCCTTTGGTTTTTATTGCACCATTGGATTCAGCTCGTCAAAATACACAACATATCAAAAGGTCATATCTCTAGCTGCGTCCTAACCCATTTTTTCGAATGACCCAAACGGTATAAGTAGGGTGTGATTAACGGTATAAGTTACCTTATCCATCATTTTAGGCAATCGCAAAGGAACTATTCGTCTCGAGTCAAAAGTACCCACGAACGCAAAGACGTATGTGTAGTTATACTTTTTGAATAAAGATTTAATTCATTTTGTTCCATCAGTCCTAACACTATTTTAGTATAAGCGCATTTGTGTCATTTTTCTAACATGAGCATAAAGGAACAACTCTTTTAGTGTCATTGGTTCAAGTGACGACATGAGACAGTTTGGCATTAATGCCGTGTTGCTATTGGTCTATTTGAATACTGCACGGAAACAAAACACACTATTCCTTATTATTTTTCAATCGTTTTTTCAATAAATCTGCAACAACAAATCTTTATTTTTTTAAAAAGGTATTTATTAGTTAACTTGGGATACTAATATATTTCTATGGAAGTTAACTATTTTTTGCAATACATATTAAAAATACAGTTAACACATTAAGTGCATTTAATGATAGATATTATACTCTTTGTTTATATATAAATACAGAACGATAATTGAATCATCTAAAAAAGCCAACAAAAACGTTAAACTTATATTTTCTTCTTATAATTGGGTAAGTTTTTAATCTTTTTTTGTAATCTTTAAAAAAAAAATTATCTAACTACAATAATCAAGTCTATAATAGTCGCATAAAAAAAGTATTTATAACCGGTATTGACAATTATGAACACAGATTATGAATATAGTTTTTTCCGCATATAGCGTTTTAGCCACTGTGCTTTGGTAATTTGCCTTTTTTATAGGAAAAAATCCGCAATATCGATACACTTCTTTGGTCCTGCATTTTCGTAAACATTTTATGGATACTCTGGTACCACATATTTTGAAAAAATTGGGCTATTGTCACGTAGAGTCTCTTCAAAGTGCGTGCCACAAGTCGTATTTGCATCCAAGGCACCTTCAAAACCTTAATTTTTTCATAAAATCTTTGCGGCTCATTGTTTTTTCTTTATTTATCTACATTATTTTGATATTATATGATATAGAAATTGTTAAAATTATATATCATGCTGTAAAATATCGCCACTGACCACCTATAACTTTTCCTGTATTAACTGAACATACAGGAATATGGTTTTCGGGCTTCTCTTATCTCTTTATAGTGCTTGTATCCTCAATGTATACCACCATGACATTGTGGCGTTGCCACTTTTATTATCTATATTTTATTATCTGTGGCGTTCCGAAACGGAACGCACTTGATCGAATTTTAAATTGATTCGACGATTAATTTTCACTAGGACAATAGTTAATACGCAAAACGCAATACGCAGTTGATACGTATTTAATACCAATACTCAATGATTGTCTCCTGCTAACCTGTACAGACTAGACTTATTGTGGTGACTGGTGAAACATTGTATAGCATTAACAACATAGTACTGTATTGTTGAAAGATCGATTAAAGGTTTATTTTACAATCTACGACTTTAATTATACATGGGTAACAAAACCCCATAACATATTCGGTTTTACTCCGGACAACATCTTCAGCCACCCAATCCCCTTGCTTGAAGTCCAAATCCAGCGGAGGACAATAATCGTCATTTACTAAAATTGAAGGTTCTTCGTCCTAGTATAAAAGTTGTCTGGATCCCATTTTATACTCAATCTATAGTATAATACTATAGATATCAAGTGAAACGTGGCTTAGAAAAAAATTATTCAAATAAATCACAAAATAAAAATTTGAAACAATCTTAAAAGTTACGAAAAGCCCAATTATACGTCAAAATGACAACCAAATGGCGGAATTTACCGGGATGAGCCAACTATGTACTGCTAGGTCTCGACGGCTAATAAGTTGGTTCTGGATTTTGCAGCGATTCGATGGTAAATATAGAAGAGTTCATACGTCTAATTTACGTAGATTGGACTTCTAGGGTTAAATTCATAAATACCTAAATGTTGTTTTGTTTTTATTATCTAATAACGATAAAAAAACCCGTTGATTTCATTCGTTTTTCAAGCTACGTGCATAGTTTTTCCACTAAAATGCCTCAATTGAGTCATAAAGTACACAAATTTCAAGCATAATAAGTCACATCATTTCTATAAAACCAAAACTGGCAATAATATAAGTCGTGTTGTGCGATTATGAACATAGTGCATAAGGGCATAAGTCGTTATATTGCAAAGAGTAAAAAAAAAATTATGTGAATACATTGAGTTATTACATGAAGTACTCGTTCATAAGGCCACAACTACAAAAAAACACGAAAAAAGTATATTTATGGGGTTGTTACAATATGTGTTCATATGTAAAAATATAGTCAAACATCATATCTTACACATACAAGCTTAAAATTTTGAATTAATAAAGATTTAGTATTGATATATAGTTTTTTGTCTCTCCTGAAAAGTGCTGTTTTTGAGTTATTCCCTTATTCACTGGAGGCACAGATATATTATGGCATAATCAAGTAGATACTTAAATAATCTTAGCTTGCTCGGTAATAAAATCCGTCGACGCTCTCTTACGAGAACATTATAAAAGCGTCACAGATCTCAGTGCCTCCATTTAATTAGCTCGTATTGATTTCGCTTAATTATGCAATAAATGAAGTATGAAGTCGTTTGTATGTTTATTATATTGAATAAGTGCTTGCACAATTATCTGATCTGTTTGTTAAAGAAAAATAGATAATACTTTTATTTATTGTAAAAATTATTTCAAAAAATTCTATAACAAAATATAGGTATTATGGTAAATATTTATGAGGCATGATGTTAAAATTGGAAAAAAAAAAAATTCAAATTAAATCCTTTTATCATTTAGGTAGGTAGGTAGTATTCCACAAGATTTTTTCTGCAAGTTGGATTTAAATCTTACATTCCAAACCTAATGATTTCCTTTCTACCCTGAAACCCATGTCAAACCCCTTTCGGTCAAGAAAACACAATTATTTTATTTAAAAGCGTAGATATAAGGACTGTCTGTTTACTTTGTGGACTAAAAAAACATGGACTTCCTAAAACGTAGTTAGATCTCGTAGCATTGTAAACATTCATTTTAATAGTTTTACATTGAAATAACAAAGATTTAAGCGTTAAATAAAAGCCTGAAATATGTTATATATAAAATTTTTGTTATAAACACTCATTTGAGACGACTTATGACCACTTTAACGAATTGCTGATTCTAATGTGTAATTCACACTTTTTGATTGATGGGTAAATTATCCACAAATTATAAAAATAATAAACATACTTACACATAACATTTAGTAGTATTCTCTTGCTTACTGATGGCGGGACTCCATTCGTGGCTATACAGAGATAAGCGCCTGACGTCGTCCGCTCTACGCTAGTTAGATTCAGCCATTCGCCACTTGACTTTGACACTAGAATAAAGGAAATATTTAGTATTTTGTTTTATAAAAACCTGCTTAGTTCCTGTAGGATAAAACATATCCTGTGTCCTTTCTCAGGTCTCAAACTATCTCTGTTCCAAATTTAATTCCGAATCGGTTTAGTAGTTTTTGCGTGAACACGTAAAAAACAAACATACATTCACAATTATTAGTAGGGATTTGTATTACATAATATATTGACAAAAATATGAAATCTTCAAGCTTGGGCATTTCGAGTACCTATAATGTAATTTACTATATAATATAATTTATCCATAAAAATCGTTACAATATATAATTACTTAAATAAAGAAGTATAGAACAATTATTGACCTTAGAGTTATCAATTAAAAAGTGCACTTCAACACTAGTAATCGGTTATTCTATATTAGAATTAACATTGTGACGTTATCTTTATAATATCCTATTAATATGTACACAAAGTTATCGAATACTATTAAACTTGTCGCCGATCGTGAATCCAATTTGTTTTTCAATCATGCTATAAAACTACGCAGCAAATTATCACAAAACATAATAAAATACTACATTACAAGCTAACATGTAACTATTACCGAAGCAACATTCTCAAATGGTATCTTAATGTAGGAGCATTAAGAGAGAATATTTTCCAAGATGTGACGCCATTTACGTATCTTGTTCAAATGTCTAGGAGATGAATTGCTAAAGCGGGTTTAATATGTACAAAAGGAATAAAGTTTCTTAAAAGGATTCACAAGACATTTGGTTGTATGTTTAAGTAAAGTTCTTGGTATACAAACTCTTTCTATTTTGTATGCATGAGATGATGACCTCATATCTGTCGTGTATTTTAAAGATATTTTGGTTCTTCTATATATTTTACGGTTTGATTACATTTATGAAAGGTTTTGTTTAATATTTGTCGTATAACAATATTGTTTGTAGTCTTAACTAAATATGATTATTGAGGCTATAAACAATTGACTATCGATGGTTCCCGCTCAATTAAATTTTATTTGTCACATATTCGTAACATCCCCCTTCGTACATGTACTTGTTTTAATAAGCTATTAAAAAAGTACTTTTTGGATAAATCTTAAAAAATAAAATCCTAAATACCTACTGCAGTACATTATTTCCTTAGGTACTACTGCGGATCGAAACAAAATTATTGAGGTCCAACAAAGACTACAATTTCGTAATAACAAACCACTCCAGATGCAACTCTTCAAACACAGACCCGAAAAGAACGACAAAATCCACGAAAACAATGTAAAAATGTACTATAATTAAATCTTAATGGTAAGCGCAGACGCCTATACAGTATACACAATTTAAAGAACTGCAGCATAAATAAACAAAGGAAAAAGTGTTTTTTGTATACTATTCGACGGCTCGTCTGGTCTAGTGTTTTTCATTCCGCACTCAACAATTCTTGCATTTACATACCAAGAACCTTACTATAGTTTTTTTTTGCGCTTGAATTGAATCGCTTTGCAAATGGAAGTCTTTATGCGTTTGCGGTTTATGTATTACTAGATTTCCACCCGCGGCTTCGCCCGCGTTTTCAAAGGAAAACCCACATAGTTCCCGTTCCCGTGGGATTTCCGGGATAAAACCTATCCTATGTGTTAATCCAAGTTACCCTCTATATGTGCGCTAAATTTCACTGTAATCGGTTCAGTAGTTTTTACGTGAAAGAGTAACAAACATCCATACATCCATACATCCATACATCCATACATCCTTACAAACTTTCGCCTTTATAATAGTATTAAGATTTATATTATATGGTAACGTGAAACAATTCGTATATAAATTGCAAGGTTCTCTTTTATTCTTATAGCTGATCGTATGAGCAAGTTGAAATGTCAAAGGTCAAATAGCAGAACATAATATCGTAGATCTGAAATTTTAAAGGACACTAGGTGCTGCATGACGAAGCATGGAACAACATCGCAAGAGGTGAATAATGAATATTATATGAATAAATAATCAAGCTGGTAAATTGCTAGATGTACAGGATAATATCACGGGATGAGATCCCAACACAAAAACTACGATATCTGTGCTTCCTATTAAGTTATTACACACGGATACTTATTCTTTTTTCTAAGTTAAAAGTTTATGATTAGCAAAGGTTGAATCGACTACGTTTAATTGGCCAGTGGTCAGCCATCTATTTTATACTAGGAATATAAGAGCTAAATATATCAAATTAATGTACATACTCGCTATTTATATTAATTACTTGTGAACGCCTACTACATAAACTGTGACACATATTATGGTTTTCAATTACATATTAATGTAACTAGTTTACTAAAGTACATTGGAGCCAGAATTCCTAAATTAATAATGACGTCATTGTATCACATCTGTATCAACATAATAAATAAATATCACTTTAAACACATACACAAGCAAGTCCATTTCAAAACGTGTTTAAAGATTGCACATAAATTTTTCGAATTACCTGATGCGCAAACCTTGTTTACGCTTGAAGACTGAACTAAATAAACTTGATAGGATTACAGATCCAAACGTCGTTGCTTTCAGTTCCGAGTGCACGAATTCTAAGAATATTGAAGCTATCTCAAATCTTTGGTCTTATTTTCCGATTCAAGCGACGCTGACTTGAAGATTGTATGGATCCACTAATGATGACGTATTTTATCCGTTTTCAATTCTGTTTTGTTGTTCGAGTGCGCTAACCTAATTGGTTGAGGAGGTTCATTGGCTGAAAATCTTTAGTTCGTATATTATAATACTAAGTATATCTTAATTTCATTATCATGTATACGAACATGACAATATGTAGAAATACGAAATGAAAGAAGCACAAAAATTTCCCATTCCCATTTATAAATATGTATAATTTATTATAAAATTAAAAAGACGCTTGTTAAGTCCAATGTAGTATCTTATTTCTATCAGAATTCAATTCAAACACGACATACTCGTACTGCATATTTCAATCCTTCCTAAAAATCTAGATCAATAGAAAAAGCAGCAAAGAATGAAGACATCAAGACACACTCAACTTTCCAAATAAATGTATATATGCACCAAAATTAGCATAGAACAGCAGTCCCTCACAGAGTCGCGGATCTACAAGCCCGGGTTCATTTAGAGCAAATACAGTACATTCAATTTACGCTCTGCTTCAGTTCGCCGTTGTTTGTAGTTTGTGACACTTTTTGTTACAGTACTAGAGAATCATTGCTGAAATTTATATCACTAGCGCTAGTGAAATAGTTTAGGGAAATGAGTTTTGCCAATTGGATTTAGGACCTTTTTGTCCCTTTGTTTTGTTCGATTCGAAATTTAATATGTAAATACATCAGTTGTAGAGCAGATTCATTTCATTGTATAGGTAAAATAAATTGGTTATAGCAGACTAATTTAACACGCTTCGAACTGGAGTGTTCTACTCCTCTACAGAGAAGTTCTATAAAGTTGCCATTGAAAAATAAATCCATTGAGAACAGAAACGTGAAAGTATCCATAAATTCGAGCGCTTTCGAAGGCTTTTCGGTTATTTTCCGCAAAAATCACTCGAGGCCAGCCGCACGAAAAAGTTATACCGCACCTAAGTAAAACAGAACTCACTTGCAATCCAGCATCACATTGTAAAGGATGAAATACGTCCTCATTAAAAAGACCTGATTTTATTCCTGTTTCTGCACCGAATTTATTTTCGCTTTCAGAGCCGAGTTACGAAATATACTTTCGGATTGTTTACTTTTTCTTTTTACTTTGGTACATTTTGGATGTGGTTTGAATAATATGTAATATTTTGAATGTACTTTTTGCCCTATAAATCGTAATGTTAAGTAATTTTTAATGAGGTTTTTTCGAGAAATAGAGCAGATAAAAAGAAATTAAATAATACGTTATTATTGACATTTTATTAACTTTTTAGTAATGAAACCTATTACTTTCACCTGACATATTGTATTTGGTAACATTGTTATCTCAGTAACAATAAAACATAAGTATTTCCTGTAAAAATAACAATACCTTTCAAAGCTCTTTGATGTTGATATAAAGTCCTCCGGCTAAACAAACCCAGATATAAATAAAATTACTTCACTAAGAGCTTATTCTCCTGTGTGACTTGTATTTCTTTTATATAATTTAATGTCCAAAGAGACTTGTCATTTTCTTAATAAAAATATTAAGTATTCAAAGTTTTAAAGAATGTTTCTAAAATAAAAAAATAAATTCTATTTCAAGCTATTATAATTATATTATGTATTTCTATTGACGTTTGATATTTTGAATAAAATAATTATATTTACAGATACTGATTCTAGATTATTTACCTGGTAAATGAAGCGATGTACTTTGTTTACTCTATACGTATATAAGTATAATAACTAGCTTTCCGCCCACAGCTTTGTTCTTATGCACTTCATATCCCATCAAGTATTGTTTTAACAAAGGTATGTTTCTTAAAACGTTTTCCTTTCCTATTCTATCGCTGTTCTAAATTTTATAATGTTTGGTTCCATAAAACATTTTAACATGATAGTATAACTGAAAAAGATAATGCTTATTTTTTACTGTCAGATAACTTATGAGTATTTATGGTATATGAATAAACTCTGATAACTTTCCTTGATAAAATGGATGCGAAGTCAATTAATGTATTGACAGCCTTCTTATAAATACCGTACAAGAATATATGGCAGGAAAAATGGCTGGTAAATTAAATTGTTTCATAGCTGTATATTATCCTAGAAACTCGCCCGGGCTTATATTAAGCACGGCAAAAAGTTCCCAATTTTTAGCACAGATTATAAACCGTTTAATAGGATGAAGTATCAAAAATAATGATAGCTCATACTTTCACAGTAAATTTAATTAAAGAAAAACACATGCACAATTAACTGTGAAAATTACAAAAAAAATCCGTAATAAGTATTTCATTGTTATGTTTTCCTTTCCCAAAATCGCCAGGATACATACCTAATGTTTCATTGTTTGCAATCGGAAAGACATGCGTGTAAGCTCGCTCACTCATCCATTCGAAGCTAAAATATATCAAAGCCTTTCACCCACTGATCCAATAAGTGATCTATATACATCTGGAAGCTATAAGTACTAGAATATATTACCTGATGTTTGATTATTAATCTTGAAGTGTCTAGAATCTTCTCTCCTCCAAGTGATAGTGGGGGGCGGGGTACCGGACGCCACGCAGCGTAGTGCGGCCGCTCCCCCCTCGGGGATCACCAGCTCGCTGCTGCTGGCTTCGTCATCTATGTCTGGAGGCACTGTGGTAGGATAGTGTATTGAAATTCTGGTTTTAATAAGGTATGTAGGATATGTTAGAGTTGGAAGGTCGCCTGATGGTAAACGACCTTACGATTCTACAGATGGATTGCCAGCTTTATAGAATAAGGAAAGAAATTGTTTTTGACAGGGAAGAAAATTTAAGTTTCTTCATATTCCATGAGTTGTGGTACCTATAAGTTAGTTTCTTCATGATTTTACTCGAAGTTACCTCAGGACATGAAATTAAATCATAAACAAGTTCCAAAGTGTATTTAATTTTACAATACCTACATACTATATTTTTTATAATTTATATTCAAAGTGTAATTTTATTAATGAAAGAATATCATAGATACGTAAGCGATATATTTGTAAACTTTACATTCCGAATATATTGTCTTCAAATTGTTTATACATATTATATCGGTTACGATCAAGTAAGACATTGTTCTACTTCCCCACGAGAAAATAAACTTTTGTATAGTTACGCTGGTGTGTATTTTCACACGTTATTTATCTGTCCCTGTAGTATAAGTAGAAATATACATTGGTCTGTCTTGTTCAAAATCCATGGGTGAAATTGCAATTTAGTATATTATTTTCTGTATCCAAGCCATCTTTGTAATTTTTTCATGAACTTGATTGATATTACCTATCTTTCTTTTGATAATTAATTCTTAAATAATTAGGAATAATATAATACAACACAATACAATCCATCTGCCTTTCTGCTATAATATAATTAGATAGAGTTTTCATAAGGTACCTATACCTATATGTTTACAATTAATATAAGAAGTTCTTATATTGTCCTTAAACTATGATATAATTGAATAAATATAAAGTTGCTTTACTGCTTGTAACTGACCATACCAAACCAAAAGCGATTTTTCAATAATATTATATTCAGGATCGATAATGCGTAAACATAATATCAAAGCACATATTGTTAGACCAAAGTTGCAAACTAACGAGTAATATATTCGGAATTTGAGTTTGAAAGAAAATCGCGATCTAGAATTCTCTAAGAGCCTAGGTTCAACGAGTTTACTCTGCAAGACTTGCTATTCCTTGAGTAACTTAGGTTTCTAAATGTTTGCGTTACCGTACTGCTCTCGAATTTTAAATATTCTAAAGTTTAACTTGACAATGTTTAAGGTAGGTAATTAAATTTTAAATTTTCTTTACACGATTCCAATAAAAATTGGAAAGTTTTATTCAAATTGATGAATTTTATATGTTCGATATAAAACCTTTTATGTTATAAGAATTTTATATCAAAAAAGAGATTAACCCATTGACCACCGTAAGCCCCGATCGGGGCGCGACACAATAGATTTTCTATTGTGTCTGTGATTCCGAGGACTGATGGATTAAAATGGTTTTATCGATAACAATAGGATTTTTGTTCGAATGTAAAACGAATTATGTGTAAGTGGGTGTGTGTTTTTCTATAATATTAAATTTATCTGTACGCTTCATTTGAATTATATAAATCACAATGGTACGTGAATTTTTCTAAGAGCGCAAATTTTTTGATCAATATAAGCGATGAGAGTGTACTACTTATAAACATAAATATTCATTACTAATAGCCTTATGCTACAAATCTTACTTTCCTTTACTCACATGAGCTTTTATAGATCTAACTCTAACAACTACTAGATAACTTTACTCACAACGTAAACATCACAAACTCACACATTTACTTACGTATTCAATAAGACTGCTTCTATAAGTAGTTTTAAATCATCATCTATAATTATATACTTATCTATACTAATATTATAAAGCTGAAGAGTTTGTTTGTTTGTTTGTTTAAACGCGCTAATCTCAGGAACTACTGGTCCGATATGCAAAATTCTTTCGGTGTTAGATAGCCCATTTATCGAGGAAGGCTATAGGCTATATATCATCACGCTAAAACCAACAGGAGCGGAGCAATGCGGGTGAAACCGCGGAGCACAGCTAGTAACGTATATTTACCACTCTGTAGATGTTCTTTAAAATCATGTCGTCATATCAATGCTTACCTACGACCTGCAGCAGATGCGTCTGGCTCATCATGGGCTCCGTGTTCACCTGGCACATGTACCGCCCCCCGTCCCCCGGGCTCACGTCCCGAAGGATGAGCGACCACGTGCCGTCCCCGTGCGTCACGCTGACACGGTGGTTCTTCGTGATCACGTGACCCGCTATGGTCAGGATCGTTTGCGTGTCAACGCGCAGCCAGGCCACCTGAATGAATGAATTAAAATAAAGATCATGTTATAAAGATGGATATTGGATAAATAAAAAGATATTATTATAGCTAATCTCAAGAATTACTGGTCCGATTTGAAAAATTCTTTCGGTGTTGGATAGCCCATTTATCGAGTAAGGCTATAGGCTATACATAATATGTATAGCCTATTGGTCTTAGCGTGATGATATTATATTATAATATCATCACGCTAAGACCAATAGAAGCGGAGCTACGCGGGTGAAACCGCGGGACGCAGCTAGTGATAATATACAAATAGTAAAAGTTTTAGTAGTAGTAAAAATACTTCATATACATATACCTCATAAAATGAGACAAGTAATCAAAACGCAATATCAACGCATGTGTCCATATTCCAAAATGAACAATTTAGACGTAATAAAATCGACATGTGCTCCAAATCCCAAACGCAATTAAACACAGCGATGTAAACCCTAAGCTTATAAAAACAGACCATTGAACGAGCCGTACAGAGGTCAATTTCCGTAATAAATTAAGGACCCACTGTTTTGCCTGCAAATGATTAATGCGAAGTTTTTTTCCCTTTCACGGTTTCCACTGATCATGTTTTATTCAGTCACTTCATAGCTGATAAATGCGTTGTCCCCTCGTCTTTCATGTTGATGAGTTTTTATTTTTTTTATCTGTTAATACGGAATTATTGTCCCTTTTGAATTGTGCCAAATTGTCACGTCACTTTCCTTTTATTTTAAAGCGTTGTTCGAAGTAATTGGATGTAAGAAACGCAGTAATTTTATAAACAGACCATTTTACAAGGAAAATATCTTGTACAAGTAACTATCTGGCTCGTTCATTTACATAACGTCCACATAATATTATCATATTAATTCTAAAATATTACTCAAGCTTGCTATGTGTCAACATCGTGATTCTCAATAGGCACATAAATATTTAACCCCAAGGAATAAAACACGATGAAACAAATTATCTTTAACAGTGCTGTTTTCTAGCGATATTACATTATACAGAAAAACAAAAAGCCACGGTATATCGATAAGGAAACCGAGTCAAAACCCATATACGTTACCCTTACTTGTCGTAAAATCTTATCTCTCTAACCCCAATTATTGAGATTGGTGACATATTCGCTTGCAATTCTATCGCTTGTAATATAATAGTAGGAAAACTGTAGCAGTTTATACCAATAAAAAAAGGTACGAAATAATCCTTAAATTATTAAAACGTATATTATGAAATGGAAATAGAGCAATGGATATAATATTTATTTGCGCTTGCCAACGTAATAACATCACGCAATTCTGTTTATTAATTTGCTGTTTTTCTTTATGCTTGAACAATAAATTATAATATTATGACGTATCTAAAATCCAATACAGTATTACGAATCTATATAACCATTTAATAAATCTATATAAAATCATAAAATAAATCTATATAACCATTTAATGGTTATATAGATTCATAATACTGTATTGGATTAATTAATATTTACAATAATTCCTGTTAAATAAAACACACATACGCCCAAATACCTTCCCACACATATCAAAAGCACAAATAAAAGGGTTGATAAAAAGATCATAATATCTTACCTTAAAAGCCTGCAGGTTGTCAACCCGGCAGGTAAGGGCGGCATCCCGGCCTACGGTGACCGTGACGTTTGAACCCGGCCCTACGAACCGCGGAAGGTCTGTAACAAGAATTTATTATAATAACAATGTGTACTGCCCTTTAGAAACATTACCCGTGTAAACGAGGTAAAGGTGTGTATTAAAAACCAGGTATTTCTGTAAGAAAAATTTGTATAAACTCGTGTTGGGTTTGGTTCGATCTTATAAATGTTAAACTTTTACATTTTTTTTTAATCACTCAAGACTTGCGAAAGCTTATAAATTTTGTACAAACGTTCATTCATAATATTATGATAGAGGAGGCTCCATTTTTTATTTTTTTTTTACTATTATAAATTACGCGAAGTCACTTTAAGCCAGAACTGGAAGTTCTTTGAACATATTTATATGATAAAAGTGTTTTTAGTATAAAAGAATAATATGAAAGTTACTGGAAAAATATCTTACTTCAAAATATAAGCCAGTCGTTCAAATACAAGTTGATACATTATAAGAATTCTTAGAGCCGTAGATTCTAGCCTCTTACTGAGTCTGAAATCCCTACTTATAAGGGATTCCTATATTCAGCCACTTTCCTTTTCACACAAAGCGCGATAATAATATTCTAAACGTACCTATATAACTTTAACGATCTCTTGTAGGGCTGAATATGTACACAAAATATTACTGTGGCCCATTAATGAAATATTCATTAGAAGCATTATAATTATTAGAAGAAAATATAATAATTTATTTTTAGTTAATAAAGTAATTAACCAGCTGACGAAGTTATAATATTATAGATATCTGGGGGCACGGCAGTGCCCCCGCCAAGTCGAGCAAAAAAAAAGCGGCACGGCCGTACCATCCTTTTCTCGAAGCAATTCGGGCCTTTTTCGACCCCCTATAATGCGGTTGTGGATAAAGCAAGAAACCTGAATCTTCAGTAACTAATCCGGCATTGTATAAACACGGAATATTTAAAATTTCAGTCAATTTGAACCAGTAGTTTAAGAATGACAACTTGTTAAAGTTTCTAAATTTTGTCACTCACTGACTCACCGATCATCAAAAGTCCAAGGCACTTCTAGCAGACTTAGAAGCTTCATATTTGGAATACATATAGAGTTTAGTGTCTTAATCATGGGAAAACTTAAATATTTTGTAATTTCGGTCCAGTTTTCCAAATACACCAACTGCATCAATAACTTTGTAATCCCATATAAATATATGGGATTACAAAGTTATTTATGCAGTTGGTGGTTGGTGGTGGTTATAAATTTAATAGGTGTAGTAAGACCTTTAACAAAATTCGTTAGAAGTAGATGGTATCAAAAAGAAAGGCTCTACAAAAAGAAGTGAGATCCCATCAAAAACATCCTGTAAAAAACCCAAGTCTCGCAGCTCAGTCTTTCTACCGTCAAAAGTTGTGAGATCCATGTAATACCAAGTCGGTTAATCTATTTAGTGTCTACTTGAAGGACCTTCTGTCTTAAGTTATTACATAAGTTATTATCATGCCAATATTAAAAATATTTAACGTTTTAAACAAATAGATCGACTTGGACATCGCATGAAAACAAAATGAATATTACAATATTATATTAGATTCTTTAGTCTCTCGCGCCTCACGCGATTGAAACTCTCGTTCCTGTTGGTCGCTGGCCCGTCGTGCTGTGTAGTGTGATACATACTAATAATCAAATCAAGCGATGTCCAAGTCGATCTATTTGTTTAAAACGTTAAATATTTTTAATATTGGCATGATAATAACTTATGTAATAACTTAAGACAGAAGGTCCTTCAAGTAGACACTAAATAGATTAACCGACTTGGTATTACATGGATCTCACAACTTTTGACGGTAGAAAGACTGAGCTGCGAGACTTGGGTTTTTTACAGGATGTTTTTGATGGGATCTCAACTGTCTAATAAGAGCTGATTCTAACTGAATACAGCATCAAAAACGAGCAGACACTTCAACTTTTTACGTTGAAGGTTGATGAATACCTAAACTGTATTTTCTTAATTTTGATATTACGTGAGTTTAGAAATTAAAGATTTTAACGCATTTTTAACGCGATTTATTTATTATATTACTGGTCATGGGGAAACAGTCTCTCTGTGACCAGAAATCGCGCTCGATGCAATGTGTGCGAAAGAAACATCGGCATAATAATATAATAAATAAATCGCTTTTAAAATCCGTTAAAATCTTAAATTTCTAAATGACTAATCTGTTCTATTCATTAGCACATAAACAAAATGCAATTAATTAAAACAGTTCAGAATAAACGATGCACAATCCATTGCGTCAATGATAATCGTTCAGCATGCAGCATCGCAACCAGTTTTCTATTTATTCACGTCCAAACAATCCGATTTCCACAACCGCACTTCGCGTCACAAACTTAAGTATCATCCTCACCATCTGGATGCATGGCGATCTACTACAGTGCGATTCTCCCGGAATTTTTTGCCAAGAACAACATCGTTGTGGAATGAATTACCATCTGAGGTGTTTCCAAACGTCTTTGACAAGGAGACCTTCAAAAAAAGGGCATATAAATTTCTTAAAGGCCGGCAACACATTCGCGGTGCCCCTGACAACGCGAATGCTTATGGGCGGCGGGCATCACTTTCCATCAGGTGACCCGCCTGCTCGTTTGCCCGCTTAACTATAAAAAAAAAAAAAAAAAAAAATGCAGCGAGTAATAGCTAGATAGAAAGGATTTATGCACTCGTACATAGCATACATCCCGTTCACTGAATTAGAATCGCGAGTGATTAAATAAATAGCTACGAGCCGGAATAAATATCATACTGTTTTTAAGCTTCTGCTATAGTGAATTCTTTGGCTCCTCGCGTAGGCGTTGCATTGTGTTCGGATACGCCTTGTCAAAAGGATTGGGCCATTTTTTTGAAAATTCCTTCAAATACAGTTCAGTTTGTTTAGCCTTTTGTTCGTGTAGTTTTGAAAAATAAGATCAGATTGAATACATCTCTATATAAAGCTTTATTTTATGAAGTTTCTTTACTATTCGTCGTCAAATTTAATGCAAATCTATATTAAGCTTACGCGATAACCACTGTTTCAAAATAACTTCTTCATTCAATTCAAATCTGCTTCTAAAAGCATGTGCTTATAAATGTTTGGTTTGAATTTAAAGCAAGGATTCCCTGTGTCATAAGTTGATAATTCGTAATAATAATTATTTAACCATATTTTTCTTGACTGAAATGAGTTATTTATATGAAACCTGATTAGAAGTTCCACTTTTAAAGTAAGTCATGACCTTAAAAATTACATCTGAAGTTTCATGTGTTTATTTTATTTATATTTTGTATCCTTGATTTTTATACTATTTCAGTCTTTTATAACTGCAAGCTATTTACTTAAATAATAGGTGGCGTATTTCTATATCTCATGTGGTATTCTTATGTATAAACTATTTTATTGTAAAGTTTCATACAAATCAGTCGAGCAGTTTTTTGCGTAAAAGCGTAATAAACAAACATACATTCGCATTTATAACATTAAAGTAGGATTATTAGCTTTTTTCCTTCTCTAAATACATCTCCCTACAACCTACACGAGTTACCTTCCGCGGAAGGGTTGTCAATAGTTTCTACTGAAGCCCCTAAGGAGAGATTCCGACGTTTACCTTGTTACACTGTTGGATAAGTTGATCTCTTGAGGTACCACCGCTTACTTACATTGAGCGAACTTTGTAACGTACATAACGATATATGAAAGCAAATTTGAATTATAGCAATATGTAGGTACTATTACGATCTCTATAATTTTATGTTTACTGTCTCGTATTTAGAGGGTTTAGTTAAGAAATAAAACCTGAAATTCCGTTTTAAACCTATTATACCTAGGTTACATTGACTATCATAATAATATTATGTACACATAGGTACTTGCATGAAATGGAACAAGAGAAAATGTCCAGTGTCGTGATTATAATATTAACATTTTTATTTATATACATGTTTATATCATGCATGATACTTGAATGTTCAGATTCATAAAAACACCTCATCATATTAATATTGTTATTATAGCGGCAAGCAAATCCACATAATGCGGCATAATGCTCACCAACCACTAAGTATAACACGCTCTAACACCATAACAATAACATATTTCATACATAATACGCAAAAAGAATAATCACAACATGAAATATTCTGCAGCACACACATCCATAATTTAAAAACATTGTCGTTACATAACTCGGCCATCAAAATGCAAAATTCAATTGCGATATCATAAAATAACTTATTGAATCCAGACAATGTAATATCACATCTGTTTTAGAAGTGTATTCTGCAGTATGACCTTAATATTTTATGCAATACGCTTCGTCGTAGAGTTATTATTTAATTTTAGTTCAAGACGTCGACTCACTCGATATCACTAACCCTTGAGATAATGTTGAATTTCTCATTTCTATATTCATGAACTCAATGTTAGTTCTGTGTATTCAGTCAGTTTTATCATGCGATAGTTTGATGGTTTGATATATAACTCATATTATGTTCTCGCAAATTAGTTTGTTGAATACATTTGAATATGAAATAGCTATAAGATTAAGACCACCTTATGAAAGAAAACGATAATGATTTAGATTTTCTGATTAAATTTCTATTTCTTACGTTACGACATCTTACGTTTCAAATAAATTAAAGTTTTTGTGTGTCTTTTTACGGTATATTCAAGTTTCAGAAATACATATAACACTAAATTAAAGCAATAAAATTAAATATTTGTAAGTGAACTCATAATCCAATATGGAGCTATTTCTATTCCAAATGTTATTTATTTCACCCAAAGCTTTTAGCAGTTGAGCAGCGTAATCTTAAAAAATTTGGAAAATCCAAAAGTGCACGCCTCATAATTTTTTTTTAATAAATATTTATTAATTATTATTCTTGTTTATTTAATAACAATTAAACCACATCGAATCAGACCCTGAAAAATGAAAGGGTTCTATTCCTGAGCATACTCAAGCGTAAGAGAAAAAAAAAAGACTCGATTAGTAAAGTATTTCGGTCGCTATCGTGTTAACAAGAAAAAGGATCCGCACATACAGACACACGGACGTCCAAGACAGAACTTTTTTAAACTGTTTTTTAACTAGTTTAAATAACAAAAATGACATCAAAAATATCATGAACGTTAAAAATAGTGTTTTTTCTTAATATGTGTGTGTATGTATTATCTTACAAGTGCAATGTATGATACATAAAGACATTTTAAGTTTGAAAAATCAGATGTTTTGCGCGAAGTGACAGTAGTACCCACCTCAACGCTTCGCTTATGAGGCGTGCAATTAAGCACTTAACGTCTCAGTTTCAATTCACAAAATATACCTATTTTAAACATCTTCAATATTTTGCCAAATTACATGATATTAAAACACACTACAATTATATGTTTGTAGGCAAAATGTTCCGTTCAATTGAAATTTATAAATGCAGAGCCGCTTCCTTTGCATATATTTTAATACCTCTACGTATAATAATGCTTACGATTTTTAGGGTTCCGTAGCCAAAGGGTAAAACAGGATCCTATTATTAAGCCTCCGCTGTCTTTCTGTCTGACTATCTGTCTCCAGGCTGTATCTCATAAACCGTGATAGCCAGAAAGGTCAAATTTTCACAAAATATTAAGAGGGGCCCCATAGTACGGAACCCTGTATGCGAGTCCGACTCGCACTTGGCCGGTTTTTATTGTAATAAATTGGTTAACAAATCTGTATTGATTTGTAATATATTATGTTCCATAAATTCTACAAATCTAATATGAATGCCGAACACCGAGGGCTCTCACTAGTTATTATATTCGTTGAAAACAACAATTGTTATTATTTCTTTAGCACCTTGACTTAAATTTTTATGACATAAAAGTACAAAACGTGTCTATTTTACTCCTCATTTCTTCCCATAATATACCCAGACACACAGCATATCAAAATTACATTAAAGACAAAATCACATTAATACGTTTTAGCATTTATATGTAACTAGCGGTCCGCCCCGGCTTCGCCCGTGGTACCTACATGTTTAAACTATCCTATCTCTCAAGTTGGATCGAACTGCACTGGTGTGCGAATTTTATTATAATCGGTTAAGTGGTTTAGGAGTCCACTGAGGACAAACATTGTGACACGAGATTTATATATATTAAGATGAATTCACTTGTATTAGTATTGCTACTTAAGCAAGATTTATAGGCTTAGAAACTTCACCAACTGCCCTTAGATAACCTCTAAACTGCTAAGCCCTTATCTACACGAACTTTGCGAGATTAATAAGTTGAAAAGTCTATTAATATTAAACAGCTTCAACGTGAGTTCGTAATTTGACTGCTTTAAGAGCTTATACGAGTAATTTTATTCTTATGGGTTGAGTCATGCCTGTAATTATTAAGTACCACCAAGATATGAGTTTTCGTCGGCAAAATATATTAAGGTTTACGATTTAATCTCGTTAATATTAGCTCTTTATTTTCGTTATCTGTAAACGAATGTGTAAATAAACATTTTAATAACAAATTCTTTACGATAACATTATCTTCAATTTAAGTTTAAACATTTAGAAATTGAAAAGTTTTAAACGGATTTTATACTCAATTTCTTCATCACATTATTTATGCCCGCGTTAAAAGCCTAAACCCCATTAAAAAGTCTTAATTTCATAACAAAATATTGCTTCAAAAAACGGCTTTGTTAAGCTATTCCTTTTGAAATATAATTGAGCACATTGCTCATCACGAGAGCATTTCCATAGCAGCTATAACCATACTTCAATAAGCTGAGCCACAAGACTACGTCATAATATACTTAGCATGCAATCCACCAGAGAGTGATATATTTCGTTTTAATTCCTCGCTAAATGAATAGCTCTCCGAGGAGCTGCCTTGATTAACGAGCTGCAGTTTTGTTAAGTAATTACTGTGCTAAAAGTGCAGTATAACTTCAGGTTACAGTCATCATTTTATTCTTCACTAGCTTTCGTTCCGCGTCTTCGCCCGTGTGGTCAAAGAAAACCCGCATTGTTCCCGTTCCCGTGGGATTTTCGGGATAAAACCTATCCTTAGTCCTTTCTCGGGACTGTAGCTATCTCTATATTCTAATAAATTTGAACCCCTATATAGATGTGATTACTTTGATAGAAACCTGAAGGTTTCTTAGCTATCGCTGTTACATGTCTATTACAAAACACAATATAGTACATACTGTTTCAAACCTCCGGTATGTTAATTTACCCCGTATACGTTTAAAGTAAAATGATGACCAACGTCCACCCAAGCATCTCCAAACATCATATTTGTGTTTCTATTATAAAACGTTCAACCAATCTGCATCAAATAAGCTCATGTAAAATATCTGGTCTCCAGACATGAATACTAAGCATGTGCATTAGTGAGGCTATTACCCTCCCAGCGGACCTCTATCACGATGTAATCGAGTTGCCGCTAACTGGACCTTACTTAAGTATTGAGCGTAATAAGTACCGTACTGTTTTTCCAATTTAGGGATTAAATTGAAGATTTGATGTTATGAATGAAGGTGTAAACAGTCATATTATATTGAAACATTTTATTAATAACTAGCTGTGCCCCACGGTTTCACCCGCATTACTCCGCTCCTGTTTGTCTTAGCGTGATGATACATAGCATTCCTCGATTAATGGGCTATCTAACACCGAAATAATTTTTCTAATCGGACCAGTAGTTCCTGAGATTAGCGCGTTCAAACAAACAAACTCTTCAGCTTTATTATAATATTATATTATATAGATTAATTCATTATATTAATATAAGATGTTTCTTCAAATAAGTGTTAATATAAGGAGAAACAAAGGTCTTAATTTAAATAGGCGAAAGAACAAAATGCTAAAACGTTGTACTGTCTTACATTTGTAGAGCTAATTATGAACTGAAAGAAAATTGTTCAAAGAATCCTCGACAAAGGAATTTCCTATATAATAAGATTCAATTATCATTAAAAGATTGGAATTCGAAACTTGAGAATACAATTATATTTCCAAAATGAAATTCTTGATATTTAAATGTACCAATCATATAAATACAAAATCAATATTGAACGAGAAAACTAAATACAAGCGAAACTAAAACATCCACACAAAATCAAGAACCAAGGTGCGTAAGAGCCTTAATTAAAAAAGTAATCCTGTACAAATACGCTCGCCCATCTATAATTACAGGCATCAGTCCACAGAATGGGCTCATACATCAGCCTTACCTCTCTCATATATCTACACGAATATTTCATAACTGCCTAGAGTTTTGCGTAAATTATGTCGATCGTACATCACCTGTTGGTAATTACGTGGTGTTGTTCGTTTCTAAACGTTACGCGTGTAAATGTTACTCATTTATCTGTATTGGACATTTTTGTCAGGGAAAGTTGCGTGGGGATGGCCGTTAAAATATTCAATCATCTGAAAAATAACCTAAAGACGTCTAATGATTATAAATTTAGAAAAAATCTTCTTAATTGGCTTAAGGAAAAAAACTTCTATACCATAAAGGAGTTCATGGAAAGTTCAACCCGAACGCACCATTAATTCCTTTATGGTAATTATTTTAATTTTGCATGCTTGTATTGGCTGAACATGTTTGTGCTTTATTAATATAATTGTATCACCATTGAATACCATGTTTAAAGCAAAATAAAGATTTTATTTTATTTATTTTTATTTTTTTGTCTGGATTAACTACGGTTTATAATTTAATGTTTTCTTTTTAATCAATATGTCGAATACACGTAGTCATTATCTTTCTATACATATGGAAGACGCTATTTTGTTGAATTATTAATTGAAAGAAATAATTATCCAATATTTCATATAGTTGATTTGGTTTAATAATGATTGTTTAGCGATAGTCTGGAATAGATGATGAGTATGTGCTAATTGTACGTGTCTTTTTCTTTTTATAAATTTTTCAACTCTGTAATTTACGATCTGTTCAATAAAGTTATTTACCATTAATTATATTAATTAATATAATGAATAGAACTCATAAAATATATTAATAAAGATCAATGTTGTTAGAGTATAAATAGAAACAATCCTTGACCGAATTTCGGCGCCGCTGACAGAAACTAGTCAACTGTGTTAGAGATATTACAAATTTACAATTCACAAAGGTTTATGTATCTTATTCTGTTCTCACTTTCATGGTCTAATATAAACAGCTTGAAATTATATTCCTGTATGTTATAATATTTAAAATAAAATCATACATAAAACAGCGGTAAGAATTCAGAAGTGTAATTCCAAATCATTACACATCATCATAGTCACACACATAGTCTTGAGTGACATCCTTTTTTGGCGCACACAACCGCACCCTAAATATTATGTGTTGCCATTTATAATAATGTGTAATTTATTTTATTTTTTTGTTGTGTGTGTTGAAATGGTTCTTTGGTTCTTCCTAACTATTATATAAACAATTTCTCGAACATAATCGTATATCATACCAAAATATAACTTGTTTACAACATAACTTGAAGTTACAAGTTAGCAGTCAAGCGATGTTTCTGCACTACTTGTCGCACCGAAGTTAGCACTTTGGAGATTGGCTAAGAGCATATCAGTGTGTCACGTTACGTACAGTGAGGTTGATTATTTCCTTTCCGATACACCCTTTTACACAATTTCCTTTATGGTTATAGAGACCTTACGTATTACTTATAATAGCTATTAAATATTCAATTTATTTTCGACCGTATGTTTTGGGAGTGTATTCAAATGTAAGCTCTGTTTATCTATTCTAATATTATAAAGCTGAAGAGTTTGTTGGTTTGAACGCGCTAATCTCAGGAACTACTAGTCCAATTAAAAAAATTATTTCGATGTTAGATAGCCTATCGAGGAAGGCTATATAGGCTATATATCATCACGCTAAGACCAACAGGAGCGGAGCACTGCGGGTAGAACCGCGGGGCACAGTTACTCTTCGATAATAATTCGAGTATCGATGAAGTCGCAAGTTTTCAGAGTGATATACAAAAATGCAGAGATTTATTTAGCTATAGCTATCAAAAGATTTAGTTTCTAACAATATATCGAATCAGAAATCTACGATGATTATTGTTTTTCACGTAGAAATTTGGCTGAAACCGAATAACACAATATTGCTTATTGCTTTTCACCGTAGTGCTACGTAAGCAGACCTCAAAATTAAGAAAATACATAAAAGCCTACTCACAAAATAAAATAAGATTGGCTTGTAACCTATACCTATCATATTATCTTATCCTGTACTTATAACGGTAAATACCTTTATACCGTTTGAAATCAGTAACATCTGATACCTTTAATAAAAATTCCCTAAATATTTGGGATCGTCCCAAGACAGGTTTTTCATTAAAGAAAATATCTGATCCGAAAGAATTCTTACCGAGGCTGAAGCAATATCCATGTGCCTTCTGATCAAAGGACGGTAGTTAGGGATTGGAAATAGTCTACCTCAAGTTATGACAGCGATTAGTACCTATATAAACAAGCTGCAATCTAAAAGTCTACGGTCTACGAAATTAAAGAATACATACTTCTATTAAGCAAAAAAAGTCTCATTATTTATTATTAATATGCTACATATTATTAGTTGTTTACAAATACATACTACATCCGTAGTTTTAAGATACCTAATAGTAAAAAAATACCTGTAAATCAAACCCACGAGAGGTAGAAGCTTACCTTAGACTAGCAATCTTCACGAAGAAGTTAATAAATAGTCTTATGATATTCTAGCATCTTTAATTGAAACAATATTTCGAATTGTATTAGGAATTTATGGTAGAGAAACATTTAATACTTAACTACATAATATTATTATAAAATCAGTTTGCAGAACTCACGACGTTTGAATAAACCTTCCTCGATAGAATTGATAGGTTTTAGCTTACATTTTGGGATTGAAATCCATGCTGTATTAACCTTTATACCAGACCTTCACAAATTGGATAAATCTAACTTGAAATATTATACTTTGTTTGTATTTTTTATCTAAAACATAAGCTTATCTCTTATTTTCTTAGAAAATATAGACTGGCTTTATTTTATAGTGACAGAACATCATGGTTTACGAAATAATAACAAGAAATTATAAAAACAGTGTCAAATCTTTTAATACCCCGGTCTTAAGATAACCTAATCGTATTTATCTTTAGACTTTAGTTTGTTTACAAACAAAGTAGATAAACTAAGACGTCTACAAAGTTTCCTCATGTATATATTTATATTTAAACAAAAACATTTACACAGTGGCAAATGACAATCCATTTTAATAGTATAGCGAAAGTCTATGAAAGTGTAAGTAAAAGAAGTAAAATAATATAGATACTACTTTTACTTATCTACATCACAGATTTAGATAAAATTTTGATACGAAAAAAGAAGATTTTTAGAAAAGTATTAAATACTTAGTGGAATAGTGATGATTTTCACGTTGTTTTGTTCATGGGTGAACCGCGGGGCAATTAGTAATTAATACTGTAATACTAAATTTTCAATAGGTAATACAGTAAATATTACATTAATAGTAAGTATCAAATTCCCAATCTGAAGTATGTAAAATCTTTCAAAATATTTTACTTTACCCTTAAAGTTCTCGAGAAATATGTGCTACAATATTTCAAACGGTCTACACGCAACAATTGATGAATCGACTGTCAACTGTATCTCAAACACGAAAGAAATATCGTATTTGTACGTTGCATTTCTCGTGATAAATGTACGGAAATACGTGAGCTACGATTTTTGTGGATTTTATGCTAAACTATGATATGGTGATTCAGTTAAGACTAATTATTATTATTGTATCTAGCGATTAATACAGTGGATATCAATAATAATTGTAAAAAAAACGCTTGTTACTTTAGCGGTTAGTTAATAAGATAATTATCGTGAAGTGCATTATTACCTAGTACTTATCTAATGTTTATGTTTTATAGGATGGAAAATATATATTATATCAAGTACCTATTACGTATATTTAATTTAGTACGCGTTCATATAACATTTTAAATTTTTACACTGAGAATAGGCAAAACTCGGTGCTTTATTTATATTTTCAAATGAATATAGAACATACCATTCATAGAAAAATTGCGCCAAAAATAAATTTTCAGCCATTCGCTTAGTTTTAGTGATCGAGTGTTTAATTGTTCAAAAAACTCACTCATGTTTTCGTAATTGATTTTATTGCATCGAACGAATGATCCATAAAAACGGAATACTGAAGGGCGTTCTATTTGAGCCGAAATTAAAATTCGAGCGGATTGAATGCGGTCGGTCGAAATTTGACCGGCGGGTAAATTAAACAGCTGCTGGGCAATTTGGGTCGAAATCGCGGGATTTGGATTGTATAATAATAACGTTAGAATGGTTTTATTGCGCCAGCTGAAAATTTCTTTTTAGATATAAGTGGCCAAAAGTAGTGACAATTTTGGTGTCGTTTGAGAGACGCCTTTATTCGAATAGGTACCTAATTTTTATTCATCAATCATAATAAGAACGATAAATATATTTCTATTCCTATTCGGTAAATATAGTCATAGTAATTTAAGACTATTTTATTATTTATCTATAATAGAAAAAGTACAATAATAAATAACTATTTTCAGTTTTACGATTTTATGGAATAAAATACAAGAACAGTAAAGAATAAAAACATTAAATTGACTATAATGTTTTCTGAGTTGAAAAGAAATAGCTTTACCTTTTATACCGTTTACTTTTCATTCTAAAACCGTGATAAAAACAAACCCTATAAAATGGAATTAACAGTAATTTTATTTCTTCTGGTCTTTAACGAGTCTTTCTTATAAATAAGTTGAGAAAACTTATGAATTTTCCAACCATTTCTTTGTGGATTTAATTAAAGTACAGATTTCTTTGTTTCATCTTTTTGTTACTTTGGTTCTGAAAGTAGCTTGCATAATCGTACTATGATGTGTTTAATCTGTTTGTGTGTAAATAAATGTGAATAAAATTGTTTTGAAAAAAGAGGTGAAAAAAATTAAACTATAAAAATAATTAAGAGATAGTGAACGGGAGCATAATATACTGCATGGAACATTTTTTTTTTATTTGTAATAGGGAAGCGTTTGACCACAATCTCGCCTGATGATAAGCTGAGATGTGGTCTAAGATTGAACGCGCTTCCCTAGAAGGAAGAACCTGTTCACTCTACAACATGAACATTTTAACTACGTATACAATTTCAAGCACAAAATATCTTACCTTATCATATCATCTAGTACTGTTATCTAAAATCAACCTGTACAATTATCTAATATCACAAAATCATAAAGTGTGATTAATTCATTTTTTTCATTACTCTTAAAACTTGGAATGACTTTAATGTTCAGAATTGTTGATTTAAATTTATAAATAATAAAATAAAAATGCTACCTCTGATATTATTATCTATCTATTGATGCTGATGCTCTTATTTAGTGCAATGTTTTTGATTTAACGTGTTTTATTTCATGAGTATTGTTTGTTGCAATCCAATTTTACTGAATAAATACGAGAAGCTTTATTAAAGCTGATTCACTTTATATTCACTTAAATTCACAAAACATTCAAATCATTAGTCTATCTACATTAGGTATATTATAATATTAGCAATAAATTTATCTAATAATTTGATGGCACATATAGCCAATAAATTATTGCCTATATTTTCATTACATCCAAAAATAGCGTACACATAATATATTATACAACTAGCTGTGCCCGCGACTTCGTCCGCGTGGAATAGTGACTGCATAGTAGTTACTACTTAACACACAATTATTGAGTAAACACGTCTTGAAACACGTACTATCATATACAACTAAATTATAAGTACTTACACATTATTATAAAGTTAAGAAATAAAATAAATAATAACACAAAAGAACTGTTAGTAAAATTTATTACTAAACTGAGCTATAAAACTTAGGTACAGAAGAGTTCAAAATTTCCAGGATGTGGTTATTCTCCCGCTCCCATATTCCTTCTACTTTCACAGACGTTCAACTTTTCCCTTTCACCCCTAGTAAATGGCAGAACCGATTTTGATCTAAACCATGTCTAATCATACCTATATATTATGTACATGTCATATCCTTTCGTTTGGTACTCCATTTGGATTATTTATCCCCACTATCACCCGTAAGGTGCCCTATATGTAATAAACAGATTAACCAATTTTGATAAAACATGACTAATTGTAATTCACACGTCATTTGATATGCCGCTTGATTATATTATTTGACCACATTCGATTATTCATTCCCACTTTTACCGCTATAAATCAATAAATGGATGAACCGATTTTGATTAAATATGCCTCATCATACTTCTCACGTCAGGTCATGCCCTTTCATTTGATAAGCCACTTGGTATATTATTTGACAACTTTTATTCCCACTTTTATACCTATATCCAATAAATGGATGAACCAATTTTGATAAAATATGTCTTATTGTACTTTACACGTCATGTCTTTCATTAGATAAGTCACTTGAGTATATTTGATAAAATTTATTTATTTATTCCCACTTTTACCCCTATATCAAATAAATGGATGAACCGATTTTGATAACATTGGACTACTTAATTGTTTCTGACAGGTCGTCTTTTTTCATTTGATATATCAGTTGGGTATAACAGACAACATTCGTTTTTTTTCATTCCCACTTTTACCCCTCTATATGTATAATAAATGGATGAACCGATTTTGATTAAATACCTATGCCTCATTATATCACGTCAGGTCATGCCCTTTCATTTGATATGCCACTTAGGTATATTTGACAACTTTTATTGCCACTTTTATCCAATAAATGGATGAACCAATTTTGATAAAATATGTCTTATTGTACTTTACACGTCATGTCTTTCATTAGATACGTCACTTGAGTATATTTGATAAAATTCATTTATTTATTCCCACTTTTACCCCTATATCAAATAAATGGATGAACCGATTTTGATAAAATTTGACTAATTGTTTCTGACATGTCGTCTATTTTCATTTGGTATATCACTTGGGTATAACCTACATTAACAACCTACATTAACAACTAACATTCGTTTTTTTCATTCCCACTTACCCCTATATAATATAATAAACAACTAATGTAACAAAAAAACGCATCTAATTCGTATTACCCGTTAGCGAGCTACGGTGGCACAGACAGACACGCAATACACACATAGCGGACATAACACCCCTCTTTTTGCGTCAGGGGTTAAAAATATAATACCTACGACATAATTAAAAAAAAAACCTTTTATATAGAAAATTTACCTAGAAGTAACCATAATGCTATTTGTGCAGGTTTTAGACTTATGAGCAAAAATCTAAATAAAGGTCCTTTCCCCCCCCCCACTACCCCCTCAGCATAACCACCCCCCCCACGCTTGGGGACTTTCGATATGATCATCTGGACATGTCAAGGAATAACTTTAGCGTATAATTTACGTAATAAAGTAATTCATGTATAGAATGCCTTAGCAAATGTTCGCTGTGATTACTTAAATGGTCATAACTTTTTTATTTATGAACCGATTGACATGAAATAAACACTAAATGTTAAATGAAGCTTACCACAATATATTAGTGAAAACCGCATCTAAATCGGATAAGCCGTTTCTGAGATTAGCGTGTTCAAACATACAGACAAACAGACAAACAGACAAACAGACAAACAGACAAAAATTTTTTTAACAACAGTTTTGGGTTTGGGATCGATTTAGTGATAACCCCTGCTAATTTTTTTTTACATATTTTCATTGTACAGACACCACTTTTCTAGAATTTTATTATATGTATTGATGATGATGATAAACACATAAAAGCGAATAAACAGAGCCGCGTTTAAAAGTGGCTAAAAACAACAAAATACATATAAGCCAAAGTTGAGCACGAATATTATTATTAAACGCACTTCAAAATAACTCAAACATCAAGACGTCGTACACAAGTGAATCTGAATAATGGCAAAACATCGTATCTCCCCCGAAATCTCATTCTTCCGCGTCATTTCCCTTCTGGGGAGATTAAAGGAAACATTTTGTGGCAACTTACAATGTTGGAGTCCATAAAGGGAGACTACCTTCGCTTTATTATTTACATCGGCGGTGCAAATAGCAACAGAGAAACTTATACGCCTTAAATACTTTAAGAAATAAATTTCACGATTCCGAGCAAAATAGCAGGTGCATTTCGTTCCCTTTGTTTTTTCAAGTAAATTTATTAAACATTTTCCGTACGCTATCGCATGAAGCATAACTAAATATAACAAATACGTAGCACTCAGAGTAATGAGTATACTTTTGGTATAATTTTGAATAATATTGTTTATAAGTCGCTTTTGAATTGGATACTCTACTTGGATAGAAACAACCCACACCTACAGAAAATCAACGTTGTATTGATGATAATTTAGACAACGAGTAAATGATAGACTTCTTACCTAACAATCCATATGTCTTATAAAGGTACACAACCTTCACAACTTATTGTTATAGCTAAGACAAAGACATATTTATTATACGTCTGCGAGATATCAAGAGAAAGGTAACTTAATTAATATTTCTTAATGCCAATACCTTAGGTAATGCGATAATTAATAAAGTGTACCTGAAGCGAAACAAAGGTTAGTCCTATTGTTACTGTTGTGATTTATGAATCCTACAGAATCCATATTTAATATCCATATTTAGTATATTAAACTAGCTTTCCGTCCGCGGATTCGCCCGCTTCGCCTTCCTCAAGAACTACCCACTACTCTTATGAAAAAAGAGCGTGCAGTCAGTCAGAAGTGAAAATTCTTTGGCATAATTCAAAGATACAGAAATCGTCGCATTGTCGCTACGTGACGGTATTGCCATGACTCGGCCTTGAAATTTACACTCGTCGCGCCTAAAGAATTTTCTCTTCAAAAACGCCATTTAAATCCGTTGCGTAGTTGTAATCATATAAACATACATTGGAACAGATAGACAGCGGGAAGCGACTTTGTTTTATACTAAGTATGTATTGCCTAAATGCAGTTCGTACACGATACGTAAAATTTAAATAGCCTGTTTCGCAGGTTAGAATGGGTAGCAATTTGGCGGAGAGAAAACGGGCGGGTCGAACGTTTGACGGCGACATATTAGATACGTTATTGTCACGTATACGGCTTTGCTTTTATTGCTATTGTCTTGTGGATATTATCGTGTGATGGTAGGGGCCTTATTTTGAGTCTTTTGCTATATTAGATAGACGGTAATTTATTATGGCATGGTTTTAATATAAGTGAGAAATGTGGCAGCTTGAATATCAAGAAAGTACCTATGTAAGTTATTAACTTCCGACTTCGCTCATGGTACATATATATTGTACACCTAGTCCCAAAGCACACAGAAATTACATACCTACTTAGGTATTCGACTGTGAAATTTTTGAAATCGGTGCAGTAGATGCTGATATTAGCGCTTTCAAACAAATAAACACTTCAGTGTTATATTATTAGTAAATAATAGAGATTTATTTTAATACTCCAATACAAATTAAATAAAACATTCACTCCGTAAACCAACTTTGTACCCAAACAAAATATTCCACAAACGCACGTATCATTAACTCATTGCAAAACAAAATTTATTATTCGTGGACCCGAAGCATTCAGAAATATGGTTTTGATAAATAACTCTGCGTTTATTTAGCCACTGACTTCATCTCTGACGATGATGGATGAATGTATTTACAAGAAAAATAGTGACCATTTAGAGGGTAGGAAATATGTGTATTCGCCGGGAATTATAAGTGCGAAATGTGCTATCATTATATTAGTGACTGTTTATATGGTTACTTACGTCTTTATTAACAGAAATCGTAATTATTAAAAAGGTAAATTTACGCATTTGAATTATGTTCTAAAATATTATTCGTAGGATTTTTTTATAAATTTTGAATAGTAAAAAAATTGCCTTGTACATAATATAGGTAGGTACATGCATTAACTTTCACTGTTATTTTAAACACTGATAAATTCAGTGATCGTCTATTCACTTCATTTTGCATTTAAACTGCTAGATAAGCTAAAGATAATTGGAGTCTGATAGCAAATAAAATGTATGCAAATATCTGTTCATAAAAATAAGCAAGTGTAGTGAATACAAATCGTATACAAATTTCAAAACGTTGACTTCATGTTATTATCTTTTCATCTATATTATACAAGACTACGTTTAATCCTGCATTCGCAATGAAATGGGAGTTTAGTATAATATTAATTTGCTTATTTGAATTAAACCAACGCTATAACTGCGACCGTGCTCTGATTTGCTATTATTGCAACGTTTGTTGCAGATACAGCCGCGATTCTATTGTTAATACATATTATTATGACTTGATAAAATCTGTTTATCTTGATAAAATGTATGGAAGACGATGAAGTACAAGAATAACTGAAATTAGAGCTTTTTGCATTTCAAATATCTAAATTATGATCGATTACTCTTTCCAAATATTTATCGCCTAGAGTTCTAAACGGTTTTGTTAAAGTCGATCAAAGATTTCAGATACTAAAGAATATAATAAAAGATACTGTTTTAATCAATTATGTAAAATAATGATATTATTTTAAAAGGCAATATTCTATGTATACCCATGATACTGTACTCAATACAGTATAATGTTTTTACTTTCTATTTACCTTACGTATTACAGCAGTAAAAGGACGCGGTTACTACGATCCATTTTATCTCTGCTATTTAGTACTTGTTTTACTACTACTCATGTTTACTGTTTAGTTTATTACGGTTTAAATATCTTAACAACCAGTATCCATACATCAGACGTCCGACTAAACATCAATTGTGGAATTACTATCATTAATTTGAGACTGTGTGCTCAAAGACATTCGCTATCTGTCTTCACAACACTACAATGGTTTCCAGTTTCAATCGATAAATAAGCTTTTAGGTTTCCTAGATAACTGTAGCCAAGCGACAATTTAAACATGCATTATGTGTTTTAGAGTAGTGGCTGTGTGAAATACAAATAGTTCTACTTGAATAATAAATTTAAACTTATATTTATGAATCCAAAATAATATATTATCTAGAATGTCCACTCAAAAACTCTATAAAATATAAATTAATAGGTATTTTTGTGAAAATGTAACTGCAATATGTACATATTTTTTGCACTCGTATCGATTACGAATGGAATTGCAAATAAAAAGCATTCTATGAACGGTACTCTATGACATTTTTTCCAGTGTGCCTAATATACCTACCACTGTAGAAGTTTAAAAATAAAATATGGTTTATTTACTTTTTTAATTACTTTAAAACTATTAATAACATAAAACTATATATTTATTCATGTTAGGTCACACTAACATAAAACATTGGTTCAAAACGCTCTAGTTTCTATATGCTCAGCTTAATTTGGTAGTAAATGAAGTTGACTGAAATTTCCGAGAATAGGATATATAGGGCGCTTCCTGATTATACCTACCACCCCATTATTCGGTTCAAATATGCACTATGAATGATAATTTGACGTAATACCATGGTAATACTGATAGATAATATAATATAGACTAGAGTCTACGTAGAATAGATTTAATTAATGTTTCTCATTTATAAAGCACTAGGTTTCCGCCCACGGCTTCGCCCGCGCAGTCAAATAAAAACCCGCATAGTTCCCGTTCCCGTGGGATTTCCGGGATTGCGTCATTTTCCCGGGATAAAAATTAGCCTATGTCCTTTCTCGGGTATCAAAATATCTCCATACCAAATTTCATGAAAATTGGTTCAGTAGTTTAGGCGTGATTGAGTAACAGACAGACAGACAGAGTTACTTTCGCATTTATAATATTAGTATGGATTTGAAAGTAAAATTAAGTAGATACCTTACGGTTTGCCACTCATCCTATCGAAAATTGAATGAACAATGTCGTTCAAAAACATTTCAAACAGCGCATCCGTCAATTTCAAATAGATTCAAATCAGTTGAACAGATTAATCGATATAATATAACAATTAATAGTAACACAAAACGCGATAAAACATAGTCGGAGTTACATCAATTGCAGAGCGACGATCATTAATTCAATGCTGAATGCTCAAAGACGAGCTCTACGTATATTGGTTTTCAATTATTTACCTTACCTGACGAAGATTTTATTTTAAAGTCCAATAAATTACTGTATTGTTAACTCTTGAATACAAACTTGCTTGTACTGAAAAGCGTGTTGGGTAATACGTAGTTTACTAATCCAGATTATTATCTGTTCTGTACGAAATACAGCGTTTTGTGTGAAGTAACAAACAGCATCAATGTGAAGTAACAAATTTCAGTATAATGATAATAGTAGGATAAATTATAGAACTAACACCTAATTAGGACTTTGATAGGAAACGAATAAAACAAACAACGGAACAGAATGTAAAGTACATTGTTTATAACATATTATTATTACTACATAGTAAAATAGAAGTCGCTTTCTCTGTCCCTATGTCCCTAAGGATGCTTAAATCTTTAAAACTACGAACGGATTTTGATGCAGTTTCTTTTTAAGATAGAGTGATACCTATGCGTACCTATGAAATTAATTAGGGTCTAGGCAAAGCGGGCGTAGCCGCGGGCGAAAAGCTAGTATTATATAAAATCAATTCTCATGTTTTAGTTTCGCATATAAGTATCCAATTTTCATAATATTACAAAGCAGGCAAAAATATATAACTACAAAAGGCACTTGAGAATACTCGTAATACTTTAAACGAAACAACGTATCAAATAAAGTCGATATTCAATTACAATAAAAACAATAATAGAAAGTGAACAGTTGGCATTTTTCTCGAAATAGAACAGATATTTCATATGGGATTAGCATTAAATTTCACAATGATAGGAATTTAATCTGAGCTTCAGCTAACGGCGAGCAGTGGAATGTTGTTATGAATTACTAGCGGTCCGCCCCGGCTTCGCCCGTGGTACATATGAAAAATAGATGTTGGCCGATTCTCAGACTTACCCGATATGCACAGAAAATTTCATGAGAATCGGTCCACCCGTTTCGGAGGAGTATGCAGACTAACATTGTGACACGAGAATTTTATATATAAGAAGATTAAGATATTCTAACCTTTTACCTAATGTGTTGTTTATTGCTTTACAATTGTAATGTGTTTTAACTAAACATCCAATTGAATTTTGTATATTAAATTGAATGGAATTTAGGGCTAACTAATGCATAGGTACTTACGTTGTTTTTTATAGTCTGAGATGAGTAGATTTAATAAGGTATCGATCGGTGGTAAATGTTAAAAAATACTTATGTAATGACGATTCGAAAGTGCTACTAAATAGTAGTCTAATTGAATAAATGAATGTTTGAGTTTGAGTTTGAGTTTGATTCTAGTGTGGAATAAATTAGTTTGAATCTAGTAGTGGGTCCAGAATTTATTGAAAAATAATGTATATTACGGTAGGTACCTATGATAAATTTAATAGAAATTAATGTCTATTAACGTAAAAAAATATAGTACTTTTCTTAATACATATTGACTATCCAAACTACAAATTAATTAAGTTTACAAAAATGATTTTATATTTTGAATCAATAAAATACTCATTCAAACAAATTCAACAAAAGCACATTAAACAAAAATTGCTTACAAAGCTGAAAATCGGTTGACCAACAGTCCGAGATCTAATTATTAGGTAACCTATTGTGAAGGCAGCACAATGCGAGCATTAGCACTAACAATGGTCTCAGCAAAAAGCCGTCTTTGTGTCTCTGAGTAAGAAATGCGCGTATAATGCGCTTATCGAATCTCTAGCTATATATTTTCTGTTACTTGTATTTTAATAAGCAGGTGAGGTCATTCTGTAAAAGCTTTTGTCATCGGTGTAATGATATGGTCGCTATACATATAAAACCATAACTAACGTAGGTTGTATTTTCTGTTATTTGTGTATATTATATTATTATGTTCTTAAATAACAATTCAATTAGTAGATGATAAGAGTTAGAGGAGCAAATTAAAGTTGGATTTTACAGAAGTAGGTACTAAAAATAATATCACGTTTCGTAAACAAATTACACCACATAATATTATATTATACTTATAAAGTAAAATCTAATTACGTTATTGGCTGAATTTCATTCAGATCTCTCTTTTATACCATTGTTGTATTATACAAACGAATTGTTAATTATTTGTGGTTATTATTTTGTTCATTTAAATTCAAACAATGAAGTTTTTATTCACGAAACAAATAGAATAATGTTGATGAATGGTAAAGCTATTTTGGGATACGATTGGCTTTTGACAGCAATATAATGTGATTAAAATATTGCATATTTTTGAGGTACTAGTAAAATTATTTTTATCTATGAATTATGGTGATAGGTAAATAACACACGATATGTTATTAAATATTTTGCTACCTTCCTTCGTGAGTTCATTGTAGTAGATTGTTATATTATAATATGATAACATAACAACGGAACGACTAGTACACCAAAGCCGAGCCAAGAATAAAAAGTAAAAATTATTCGTCCTTCTCTATCGTAGTCGCGACCTTTGACTTATCAGACTCGCAATTATTTTAACAAGTTCATTTTCACGGTGAAATTAGCTTTGAAGATTAAAAACGTTATCCAATTTAAAAATCATAATAGTTTCTATGGAAACAACCTCGAAACCAACTTGAAACTATATTTTTTTAAATATCTAATCCCTTTGCGAATATTATAATCGATTTAGCTCAAATCGCTATATAATTTAAGTATTTGCTCCTTTCAAGAGACCATAAATTTGCTGATCATATCAGAAAATTACAAAAAGATCGTTCAAAGAAGCCATTTATTCATTTTAAAACTGGGATAGAAAAAGTTAATATTGTTACTTCATAAATCAAGGCGTAATGGGCGATATCCACCGCTAAATTAAACCGCTCTTAGTCATAAATCAGAAATGGTATTTTAAAGAGCACTTATCGTCCAAGATGGACGTTGAAATTATTCATGGAAGAATTTTTAAGACTTAACTTTTGTGATAGTTTTACAAGTGAACATTATTTTTGATTATATCCTGCATAGACAGCTCTGTTTAAAACCATAGAATTTTTGTATGGGTTCACATGTTTTTATCAGATGCCTGTTTTTGTTGCGGAATCATAAAATCACAAGCTCACAATGATTAGAACATTTATTTAAAAATACATGAATATCATGCAATAAGCGTTGTTTTTCTAAAAATGTCCAATATTTCTATGATAATTTAATTCCTCTCAAAAGGAACGGTTCCCCGCCTATTTCATCATTATTATTCCCACGCGAAAATGAGACATCAATCAACATCAAATCACCCTTATACTACCCTCCTTAATTACTTCTTTCCTATCCATCCTCCATGATAATAAGAACACAAAGAAAAAGCTTTAAACATATTAACTCTCAAACAAAAATAATATAATAACGTAACATTCCTCACTCTGCACACAATATATTTACTCCCAAAGCAAGCATAAACAAATATGAATACTAAATTATTTCTAACGTGGATTCAAACAACGTTACATGTCCACACGTAAACATCACAACAGAAAATCGATTCCCATCATGCTAAGTCTCACGAGAGCTTATTTAAGTATGGGAAATTATTTCTGCTGGCTGTACCTGGGTTTGACAGCCGGTGCAATGTAAGTCGGGTTTATTGGAGTGGAATTATATTACAAATAGATGAGATATCAATGCACATTGTACATAACATTTATGTATCTAAAAGGGTATATAATAAAGGTCGGTAATATTATATGTTTAGATGATTAGGACGTTGGTTAATTCGGTGAAGGAGAAATTGGTAATATGTTTTTTGTTTTTGATATGAAATGTTTGGTGTTCCAGTTCTTTTCTTATATCAATGTTAATAGCTTAATAAATGTGATGTTAAATTTAGTAAATCATAATATAACCATGCTTGAAATGAATGTACTAATATGACGCATAATTACAAAGAACGGGATATACAGAACAAGAACAAGTATATAAAAATATACTACAAAAATATCGGATACAAAGTCTCTATCTATAAACATGAAAATGTAGAAGGTGCAACAAACAACTGTCTTTGTAAGCTTTAAATGATCTGTAAAACTCGACAATTGTATTCACCTCGAGTTCTTAAAACTTATTTCCAGTTGCAGTTACTGTGAAATTGCTCTACACAATATTCGAACTTCAAACTTTTAAAAATGCTTTCATATTCGAAAGTCTTTCATTTTTGAAAGTCTTTGAATGGAGTTCTTTGATTAAAATGAAAGTGCTTCCATTGGATCCGATTGAATATTCATTCGCATTGAAGATTGGTACGCGGATGTTCATGAAAGACCTCTTGTTTGGATCGGTTTGATTTGAAGGCGCCGTAACACAATATGATAAACCGAACGAACACCGATATTTCACAAGCTTAACGAAGAGGAACAAGAACATTGGATTTACGTTGTTAGGTATTAAACTTCCGAGGTTTTAGTGGAATCTGGTTACTACATCGTAGAGCTTTCATATGTATAATTAAGCACGCCGTTAAACAATTTACTGGTTAAGCAACGTAGCGCGCGGTTGATCGCTAGGGGGACTGCTTGAGAACGTCCATGTTTTGTTTATTTAAACAATTATTAAGAGTAGGACACTTTGGCAGTTAATAAAAAGTAATATTGTACTAAGCCGCATGTGAAGTATTTAATATAATAATTGAATCGTTCAAAATGTGCGATAATTTTCAGTAAATATATAGTATAAAAATTACCTATATGATAAAAATTATTCAGAAAAAATAATCAACTAATGCTAAGTCGTACATTTTTGCAGCGTTTTAATGCAAGCCTCTTTTTTCGTTATTAATTAATCTCTTTACTATATTTCATGCTCATTTTCGATTAATGATATTCTAGTAATATGATTCTAGATAATCTTATAATCAAACTGCATATGTTCAAAACCGAATAAAATATATAAATCTTTATTGAAATCGCTCATATTATTCTTCAAAAGTCTATCCCAGCTAAGACAAAGGTTTTCCATTACACGGATCAACAGATGGAAAAATGGAATAATATTGATCAATACAAACATAATATCCGACCGTAAGATAACGTTCTATTGTAACTCGGAATATTCTTGCGGCTTATAAAATAACTAGCTTTCCACCCGCCGCTTTGCCCGCGTTATTAATAAAAAACCGCATAGTCCCCGTTCCCGTAGTATTTCCGGGATAAAACCTATCCTATGTGTTAATCCAAGTTACCATTTATGTGTGCTTAATTTCATTGTAATCGGTTCAGTATTTGCGTGAAAGAGTAACAAACCCACACATACACATCCTCACAAACTTTCGCATTTATAATATTAGTAGATATTAGTAGGATAGGACAGATATTGTAAATCGTACTGTGGAACGAATTTTGGGAATAAACCACTTATAATTTAGTCAAAGCGTCAGCTTTGTTTAAATCTACGATGATAAATTTCAATTGCGTGTTATGTTAATTTATTGAAACGTAAAATAGATTTGATTTAGAGCCGATTTTTCAATGCTTGGATAAAACTTATTCGTCGAATAATGTATAAAACTACCATTTTAAAAACGTATTCTAATTGCCCGTATTTGACAGTTTACGTGACATTTCAATAATATCGTGTAATAACTAATACTTTATTGGACGGATAAGTTTTATCCAAGCATTGAAAAATCGGCCCTTAATAGAATTATTATTTCAATACTTAATGTCTAATAATTAGGCGTATGGATTTATATTTCTGTATTTATAATGCTTTACTGCACTTTATGATCCTAATAAAAATCTGATAATAATGAATCTGTCCATGACCTCGGCAGAGCATGTAATATGTATTTTTTTTGGAATTATAAAAATTACCAAAACTAAAAACACTTGTAAAAGTTTGAGCTATTTTATATTTAACCTTAAATTAAAGATTCAATATTCGAATTTTCAGTTTCCTTTTTCATAAATTTAAGGAAACAATAAAAAAAATCAAATTAAAATACAAAACAACGGTTAAACGTATTTCAGGAAAACCATTTTTATCAATTGAGCATTTGGGCGCTTGTGCACTACAAGGAATTTTACTGTCCGGCATTCCGATTTTTTACGGTCCGGTGTGGCATGAAAAAACCGATGAATTGCTTGTGCACCTGTCCGTCTTTACTCGGATCAGTGCGGTTCAGTTCAAGGAAGTTTGGCGGTATAATGCTATCATAAATGATTGTTTTTGCATTTTACAAGAAACGAGTAAAAAATATAGAAGGTGAAATATTATGGCTGTTTTCCAATTACAGAGCATAATGCGACTCAGTGCCACACAATGCCGAATTATGCTGATGCTTAATTGGAACATGAAACGCACCAGCAGGTTGCGCTAAGTTCAGTGTTTAAAAAAAAATATTCATAGAGTTAGCAATAACCTCATTAATGTATAGATAAAGTGGTATACATAATAATTTTGAAAAATATTTACGGTTATTTTAAGTAATTTGGATTTTGATTATTTCATTAACATTTTTTTCAATGTTTGTACCTTCATCCATACTTATATTTATTTTTTTAACACAATTTGAATTCACTTTGATTATTTCGAAAAAACTACAATGAAACGAAAGCTTTACATTTTTTTCCAACAATTAATAATTACTAACAATAAATCTATTGCACGCATCAATTCACGCGCTTTACTTTTTCTAGTGCTCGATTGTGCGAAGCGTTGCTGTAGTTGGAACATTCAACCTTAAGCATTATGCCGCACAATGCGCTCTAGTGCTGTAATTGGAAAACGGGGTATATTACTTCGTTATAATAAAAAGTAAAGTTCCGTAAGAGATTTAAAATGCGTGTTTCACTTATTTATTTTAATCGGTGACGAGGAGCTAAAGCTATTCCCACTTGAACTTTAACTTACCAACACTTACTTAGATAATAATTATAGGTCAATGCTTGGTCAATGTATATAAAATAACAATACCGACTTCTCAAATCTCATTGCCAACTAAAAGAAAGTAAAACAAGAGCTTGCTTTCAATTGGCATATGCAGTAAAAACAGTAAAATCCAAGCAAGTGGGCATTCGAAAACAATTATACCTACAGCGACTCGTAGACACAAAAAACCATCCGGAATAGGGAAAAGTAAAATGTCGGACGGTAAAATTACGTATAGTGCACAAGCTAGTATATATAGATTAATGGCGTGCCATACCGGACCGTAAAAAATCGGAATGCCGGACCGTAAAATTCCTTGTAGTGGACAAACGCCCTTTCGAGAATTTGTTTTCGTCGAAATTAACAAAAAAACATCAATGAAAGTTGCCTTAAAAGCCAGGAACCATTATTTAGCTAACCCGTTTATGAATAAAATATATTTCTAAAAATTTCGTTCGTCTTCCTGGAAATTCCTCTCATAAAACCTTAATAAAGATTTCGAGAGATATGGATATTCTAAACATGCTTAATACTATAAATACAATATATTTCTAAAATTATATCTAAGTATTAGTTTTAATATTATTTATCACGTATCTATAGTATTTATTCAAACTCAAAACTCAAACTCAAAACATTAATTAACATTAAAGAAGCGCTATCGATACTACACCATTCCGCAAAATTTCTATACGCAAAAAGATTTTTTTATTCTTCGCTGCTCTATAAAATACGAAAAAATAGCAACGTAATAATATTCTAGTTTTCCACGCAGCGAAATTCATGAATGATACCATTGTGGTGATATTTTTTTATACTCCAGATACAGGAAAGATTTTTGTATAAAATATATGTTTTCACAAAAACTTTAATATTAATTAAAACAATAATAGGTTCACTATAACCATGGACTAATAAGATTCTATTAGTCCATGCTATAACCTTCGCATTTAATCACTATCGCTACATAGTATAAAACAAAGTCGCTTTCTCTATCCCTATGTCCCTATGTATGCTTAAATCTTTAAAACTACGCAACGGATTTTGGTGCGGTTTTTTAACAGATACAGTGGTTCTCGAGGAAATTTTTAGTATAATTTATTAGGTTTTAGACAAAGCTGGCGAAACCGCGGGCGGAAAGCTAGTAAATTTATATTCAGCCCATTTCGCATTTAATAAATTCCTAGTAATAAAATGTAGGTATAAGAATAATAATTCTTATTAATAAAAAGTATAAGAATAAACATTGTTTTGTTAGCTCAATTTTAGAGGATAGATACACGTATAAACAAAGCAAAGTATAATTCAGTATTGTTCTAAATTATGTTACCTCTGCGTTGCAGGCATTCGAGCAGAATGTATTCAGCAGGAAAATGATTTGATTCATCGAATTGCAAATGCCCGAAATGCCATGAAATATAATTTAATACGCTATATTGGTTAACTGCGTACATAAACCTATTAGATTAACGCGAACGCTGATAAATAGTATTTCTAAAATAATTTTAATTTACGTGTATTGGCAATTGATTACTAAAATGTTATTTTAAATAGGCATAAAGCCAAGAATGGGATTAACATAAAAATCAAATAAAAGTGGTCCTAGTATACTTCCTACAACAACACCGTAATTGATTGAAAGGAGCGACGTGCTAAGTTCGCAAAATAACGCGTTTATCGAAATAAAAATGTTTAATAAATTCCTTTAAATCAAAGATTTATTATTTTTAAATAAACTTAATGAAACTAATGAAGATTGAAGTAGGATTATATCGGTCAGTTAATGCAATTTACCCCGATGGATTCTGAATTATAATATTATTATAACGTTTTTACTATACGATCAAATTGACTGAATTATCCAGTATAAATAATTATGAGACCTTTAAAACTTAAGAATTTGTTGTTTTTTTGTTTACTATATATATATATAGAAAAAATGGTTGCCTGTAAAGTCAGTTTTACGGGCGAAGATTTTACGTGACAACGTCTTTTTCTCGGTAGAATATTTATGTGCTGCGCGCGCGGCAGACCGCGGGCCTCTCTCTCGTTCGGTGACTCATCGTAACGTCACCGAACGTTACACTTTTTCATAAGTGACTCCCAGTCGCAACCTAATTTAAGACGTTGTCACGTCAAAATGAATGATATTCTACTCAAATACAAATTCTTACAAATTCAATTGTTTGAAATTTCCAGAATCACAATATTGCTCGATCTGTATGAAATTATATTTTCGTTTGAAGTGACTGTCCGGAAATATCAAATTAACAGAAAACTCATTTTATCTTTTAATGATTAATATTCAGTTATTCCAATAACATACAACAAACAAAATTAAAATAAATAAATGCGAAAATTTGTGAGAATGTTTGTTAAGATTGCACGAAAAAAATTGAACGGATTCGGATAAAACTTTACAGTTTCGTCAGGATAACACATGACATATATAAATACTCGATTTTGCCCGCGGGTTCGTTTGGGGGTAAAACCGCGCGGCACAGCTAGCTAGTCGTAAATATGATTTCAATAAAAAATTATGTACCTACTTACAAAATAAATATATTTTTATTTATATTAATTAGGAATCTTGTTATATTCCTAAGTCCTAATAAATTAACGTAATAAATTAAAAGTGTGTTCTAACTAACCTAACTAGTAATAACTAAATAAGCTAGTCAAGGTCTCAACCCAGCTCTACGGGTCTAAGATTCATATTAACAATGCCCATTCCCCAGAGGGACTGATATTCAACACTATATCATTTTGTAACCTTAATAAAATATTGATGTTATAATTACCAAGGAGTCTGCGACGTAGGTTTAGCTTGAGTATCATTAATTCATTCATACAAAATTTGACCTGAATTATATTAATATTATAATTATTATACACGTCATGTTAAATATACAATAATGTTACAATGTTCTAATTGTATAAATTTACACCCTAATGATAACATTAGGGTGTGAAAATTATAAAATTTATATGAACATTGTCTTTGTAGAAATAATGTTAATAAATAATAATCATAAACTATACCTACTTATATTATACTAGGTTTCCGCCCGCGGCTTCGCCCGCGCAGTCAAAGAAAAACCCGCATAGTTCCCGTTCCCCTGGGATTTCCGGGATTGCGTCATTTTCCAGCGATAAAAAGTAGCCTATGTCCTTTCTCGGGTATCACAATATCTCCATACCAAATTTCATGAAAATTGGTTCAGTAGTTTAGGCGTGATTGAGTAACAGACAGACAGACAGAGTTACTTTCGCATTTATAATATTTATGTTCAATATTCATTATATTATGACCATTATGGGAATAATAATGAATGATGATGATATTAATATTATGAGTCCGACTCGCACTTCGCTGGTTTTTTTTATTTAAATCTACATACATTAAAATTACCTTCATTTACATAGACATACATAGACTACGTCATGTTCATTATTTTTATGAAAACGGGTCATGATAATAAATTCGTTGAAAAACTCAGTCTTAAACAAGTAAGTTCCGATCATTCCACCAGGTAGGTTTTTACAATAAATCCGTATTCTATACCCGCATTTATGAAATAATTTAATATAAGAGCGAGTAAATGAAATGAACAATAATATTCTCAGATATCGTCAGCATTTCAGTGTATTGGCTTTTATTCGCCACGTCAGCAAATACCGGGCTTGTCAGACCCTATTCGGAAATTCTCTTATTACAAATATTTTACACGAAATCTGTTCATGTAAGACAACGGAATTTTAAATTATTTGATTGAATCTTTGAGAATGTGTGGCATTTTTAAAATAAAAGTTGGAATGTGAATCGAAATGTTTAGTTTTATAATAATTGAAAGAACTTTCAGTTCCATAATACAGTTTCCATTAATCCCCTTTTTTGCCTAATAATTCAGAAATTGTGTGGCTTTAGATATAAAACCTAATCAAAACACATTATATTCTATAATATGTTATCAATACAAAACCACGATCCAAAAGCATGTACCAAATTGCCAATAAAAGTTTGAAATCCCGGCAAGACGAAAATCTGTACACAGACGCAAATACACGAAAACTTTTATCCCTTTTATTAGAGCGAAATGACAATAGTAATAACCATGGTAATAACTGAATACAAAGCAGTTTGCTCAGTGGTCAAATACGTTTCTGTAATTCGTGGGAACAATCCGCAAACATAACAATCCCTAGGCATTATTCCGAACTTGATTTCGAGGAGCGAGCTCCAAGTTTTCTCAAACAAATGTAGGTTACATTTACAAGCACTTATATTTTATGCAGAATCAGCATTGTGACTGTACCTATGTTATTTCATGCGCTTGATGCTGAATAGTATTAGGCGCGGGTCAAACACAAGCGGTGCGGGCGCGGGCGTGCCATAAGCGCGCCTCTTCAATCTGTTTTGCACCACATCCTTCTTATACATTTTGTATGAAAGAATTTTGGACAGGCGTCGAGGCGGCACGCCACCGTTGCGCCGCGGGCGTACCGCAGGCGTACCGCAGGCGCGCTTCCCCAAATAGAGGTCAATTCACGGTCATACACAATCAAAAACAAATCGGGCGGAGACGGTAGCCTGTCAGTCAAAAAACTCAAAAATCCGTCAGTCGTCTTTAAATATTGGTGGTGACTGCACGTGTTCTCTCTGTGTGGAATTATATAGAGCTGCTAATACATACCCTTCTTCGTGTAGTTTTTAAAGGTGAATTGAATTAATCGATGAAATGATTTACACAGGTGATGGCAGTAGGGAAAGTGAAAATGAAGAAGAGCATAATGAAAGTTCCCATGTATCTACAATGTCAGAAATAAAGATAATCCTGATTTTGATTGTGTTTTTTATTTATTTGTAATTGTAATAATATTGTGGAATGATCAGTACTGTAAATACTTTTGAACTGAGATTTTAATGATAAGATTTATATGGTTTAAATGTAAACCTGTGTTTGAAAACCATATTTTATCTATACTAATATTATAAAGAGGAAAGGTTTGTATGTATGTATGGTTTTCACGCATAAACTACTGGACCGATTTTGATGACATTTGGCACAGATAATCTTTAGACCCTGAGAAAGAACATAGGCTACCTTTTATTGCGAAATATGTACCACGGGCGAAGCCGAGGCGGACCGCTAGTACAATATAAATTTTGTGTTATTTTAACCTTCTTTTCTTCCATCATTACACCAGTACTACTTTAAAATTACTTTAAAAGTACTATAAAATTTTCCAAGTAAATTCCAACATTTCCAACAAAGATATATTTGCAATCGTGGGGTTATCCTCGCTATTTACTTACAAGGAATTATCAAAACAAAATCGTTACTTTCAAATTAATGTTAAACTCTTTTAGCACAAAAAACATAATTTTACTAAATTATGCATGAAGAAAATGCATTTAACCACTCTATATAAATATCATTTTCGGACGCCAACAGCGCGCCCGAGGCGCGCCGGCAGGCGCGCCCGCGGTGCGCCCGATGCGCGCCGCGCCGCTTGTATATGTCCCGCGCCTTACAGGGATTGTAATAATAGAAGTGCTGACCAAATTTTGTTTACTGCAGCTAATGTTCATTAAGACTAGCCTAAGATATTATATTACAGTAAATATCTATTGTGGTAGATAGATTTCATGTATGTTAAGTATCATCGGATATCGACCTCTCGACCTAACCTAACTATTATACCGATGGTTGATTAATATTTTAGAGAATTTGGCAAATATTATATAATATAATAATTTGGATTTAGATGGACATTATTGAAATAAATAAACTATGTAATTTTTCCAGATGAGTGTGATTTGAAAGATATTTTCTTACGGTCTGAATAATATTACATTCCATGATACAAGGTATTTGACGGTTGTCATTAATTAAAAATAAAAGGTCAATAGACATCTGATCAATTCAAATGTATCGAATGCACTGAAAATATTTATCAAATCTAAAATGTTTACTCACAAACCATAGGAAGCAATTAGTATTATAAGTAAAATTTTGAAATAAATATGAGAAAAAAGTTATAAATAAGATCGTCTAAAGTTTCGAGCTTTCAAAGTTAAAATATAGAAGCAATCAAAAATCTCATTCGATTCGCCGCCCTCCTTAATTGCAAGTCAATATTAAAACTTAATTCAAAAGCCACGATTTAATTTAGTTAATAAATATAATATAAATGCGCTTTTGAAGCAATGCCAAATACCTAAATAAAATTGCTCAAATTTTCATCAATACTATACAATTCATAATCATAGTACCTAAATAATGTTAACTAGCTGTCCCGGCCGTATATACATTCTTTGGTCCCGGCAAACATTGCTCTGCTTTGTTCTTATCACTTAAGGAAATAAGAATAGAATATTATGTTACTCTATATGCATACAAAATTTCATGAGAATCAGTAAACCCATTTCGCCTTCATCCGCATCTTCAAATCGCTACACGAGAATTTTATATACTAATTATAGTCATTGTTTGACTGGATATTAAAAACAGACACAGAAGTTGCTATGGCTGTAAATAAAATAATCTGCTAAATAAATATAAATGTCGGAGAATTTAAATAACTCTCCATAGTGAATTATAATTAGGTAGGTACTTATGTGAAATAATATTAAATAATGACTCAGTGCCCACACCTTGCGCGGTGGATGGTAGTACCGCGACTATAATTTTTATCATCGAGCTACTGACTCAAGGAATATAAAACATAGCATGGCCCGTAACCCCATGCACTCCATATCAATTCAATATCGACATTATAGTGTACACCAAAGAGTAAATTGTAATAGGAAGGTATCTCTCACATAAATATTCGTATTTGCACACTCTTTAAAAGACTTTAGTACCACATAAGCTCAGTTTGCTAGCATTATTTTTCCACCACAAGCATATTCACACGAATTCAACCATGACCCATTACAAGAACCAGGAAGGAACCAGTTCAACCAGTATAAGTTGATGGATCGTTGATATATTGTATAGGCTCTTCGTTACACCGTGGGCGGCCCTGAAAGCCTTACGTGTTTAAGAATGTAATCAATTTTCGTTGATTATAACGTCAGCTTATTAACGTAGAAATGTTATAGCCTATGAATTGTACAGGTAATAAAGGTATTTATTTATTAAGAAAAATCTAAAACCACTTTCAAATTGTATGTACAAGACAAAAATTGAATAAAACCAGTCTTTTATTTTAAAAAAAGAATCATTAAAATCGGTTCACTAAGTCGAAAGTTTTGAGCCAACAAAAAAAAATACAGTCGAATACTACTACTTATTCCTTTTTTGAAATCGGTTGAAAATACCTAAAAACCAGAAGATAGATCGATCAATGATTGACGGGTATCATTTTTGAGGCAAGATTGATGTTTTGTGTGCAAACACATATTATATTGGATGGTCAGAATATGGAAAAAGCAAAACCTATCTACGAGTCTTTAATAAAATTCATACGATTTGTTTCGTATAGTGAATTCTAAATTAATTTTAATTATTTCTATTAAATACAAACTTTGATCTTTTTCATTTTTTAAATCATTACATAGTATAAAACAAAGTCGCTGTCCTATTTTATCCTTAATCTATAAAACTACGTAACGGATTTTGATGCGATTTTAATAACAGATAGAGTGATTCGAGGGAAAAGTTTTCGTATATCATTTAGGTATTAGGTTTTAGACTAAGCAGGTGAAACCGCGGACGGAAAGCTAGTAATTAAAAAAGCATAATTAAGCTAAAACTAATCATCATAATATATTTTATATTTAAATATAATATGGTATTATTCATTTTATCTTTATTACCTACGTGCCTAATTCATTATTCTTACGTTAAATTATTTCTTAACCTTCAGCTAAGATAATCTTAATAAGTTATGTCTCAGAAACAACTTTTTTTTTTATTTCATTATTATCAGCTAATTTTCATTCAATAGTAAAGCTATCAAGATAGGTACTCTTTAAAAATAGCCTAAACCTTGTCTTGTAGTGTTTTAAATTTATAAAATAAGGTAAATAAAGAAACAAATCTTCTGAAATTAAGTACAAATAACTAAATAGCGATTGGAAGCACGGCAGTATATCTTTACCAGAAATGTAATATACAGATACGCCTTAAATCTGTTAACGAACATGTTTCTTATAGATGTTTGATGCCAGCCAGTAATATTTTAATATGTGTGTGTAATAAATATTATTAAGCGTTTCCAAGAAATCTAATCTCATAAGGAATATTATTCCTATAGATCAACCGTCATAATCTACAGCCGTCCCTGTCCTCACAGAACTTTCAATATCTCTGGAAAAATAACCAATACATTTCTATGAAAGTTAGGAAGGGTTCCGATGAAATTTGACCCCCACCCTATATGCCCTACGGTACCTTACATGTAGGGCAAAGTTATCGAACAAAACTTGTAGGAATTGTCCCATCGCGATCCGAATGTCTTAGGGTCCGTAATATGATTGCGTAAGAAGTGACATTGTATTATAATATTTTACTGAAGCCAAAGTGTTTTTTATGAGTTATGTGATAGCGATATCTCGTATTGATTTATTGTGATCTTACTTTCATATGGGAGATATTGCATATCTGTCTATTGTGCGAAATGGTATGAAGATTCTTCTTTTTTATTGTTAATAAATTCCTCTCTTTGTGTGCGAGTTAAGACTCATTCAATGGATATAAGGATTTCTCATTGAAAAATATTAAAAGTTGGTACCTATTGTTTTGAACTGAAATCATAAATGAAGGCTTTTCTGAATGATAAAAATATTAACTATTTTGGAAAATGTATTATGTAGGTACGTGCGGATCGCATAAATAAAAGTCAACAATATAAAAAAGACTAAAAACAAAAGTTACCTACCTACATCGTGTAAAATATTAATAACACTTTACGTCAAATTTCCAATATTCATTTCAAAATATGTAATAAAACTATAATATTACCTTCATATCACGTCGTTTAAATAATTACTATATCGGTTATGGTATCGCATGTTTTTAAAAAAATGTAAAATATAATTTGATGATCAAACTATTTCTTATTTTTTACATCTTTGATGATCAAACTATTTATTTTCTTTTCGTCTCATTTATTCAGTTAAAAATATAGAGCCATTTAGCCCTTCCCTCTTCGAGGACTTATAATTTTTTATTTATTCAAGCTTAAATTATTTCTTAACATTTCTAATATTGTTTTCAAATTATTAGTGATAAAAACTTACCAACAGAATCCGTACACCGGAACAACACTGAAACTCCAAGCAAAAGAACCAACGCTGAACGCGACCACATCATCACAAGTTTTAAATCACAAAAAACTCAAAATAAGTCACAATCAGTCTGGAAAAATCATTTCAACACGAAGCGTATTCATAGAAGGCGGCCATATTTTTTTTAATCCAAAAAGAAGCACGCAATTCGTATTTCGAATTTCGAACAGCGATGTTTTTTTTAAAGCGCGGCAGTAATGGCCTTGCGCGGCGTTCCATTCGCAACTGTACCCGCTAACTTTCGGGCCAAGGAGCGAAAAGACCGCGCATGCGCGAAACAGCTCCTTCAAACTTATAATATGCGAGGAATCTTTTCATTGCCTCAACGGTTCCTAGTTGAATTATAGCTAGTCTTTTGACAATTTAAATTGAGCCAGTATGACTGTAGGACATGTTCGGTATTAAAAATATTTAAACGTTCCATGTATTTGATTCTCTTTCATGCATTTATGTTAATATTAGATGGCTTCTCGTTTCAATGATTCCAACGAAACGTAAAATTTAAAATGCATAGCTTGAGGTCAATGATCTTTAAATCGTGAGAGGTTTCATTTAAAGAAATGAAGTTGAAAGATATAAAAAATACAATCGTATGTGCAACTGTTTAGTAAAAGAGTAAAACTCTCTTGGCGTTTTATTTTTCAAACGAATATAAATATTATAGTGTTTGAAAAAGTCTTAATCTAGATGGAAATCATTTACCTACTTTGTATAGCATATCTAGAGACGCAATAAATGCAAAAAAAAAACATTTCATGTTATAGATTAATTAATTATATCTTTTAATAATATTAAAAATAAGTATTCTAAAGTTTTACTACTACTATTTCGGGTTTACCACAAAAGCTACAGAATATAATATGTGACAAGATAGAACAATCATACTTTTTTATTATTTTTTTTAACCAGATTAGTACTAGAAGCGATCGTCTAATCTGTCTATTCACCATAAATGTAATTAATATCCAACAATTAAAGTAACATCGCGAAGATAATGAAATAAGCTCGGCGATTCTATAAAAAAGTTCTTACAATTCAGACATTCATTGTACTACTAAGACTTTATTAAAAGCGTTTATTATATGACAATAAGGTTAATTTAAGACCCCATGTTAGTAATTAATTAATTAATTTTCATTAATAATTAATTTATTTTCTTCGAACCGCTCGGCGCAGATCCGGAATCGGTTTCCTCGAAATGAAATCTCAAAATAAATATATGTAAATGGAATAAAAACTATGTCCTTTCTAGAATTGAACTTTCAAAGCCGATATATTTTTCATCCATTACTTAAAATAAACTTAGTTACTTACTTATTAATAATTACTTATTAATAAACTTAGTTAACTTGAGTTCTTATCGCGTGCAGTTGAGTTCTACAGTTCCTGATACTTTTTAGAAATAGTTCTGGCGTTTTTACCTTAAAAAACGACATTTGAAAAAATGATCTGCCAACTTCCCGTAGTAGATAATTTTTAGCAGATCAAAAAAAATGTGAGTTCTTATCGCGTGCAGTTGAGTTCTACAGTTCCTGATACTTTTTAGAAATAGTTCTGGCGTTTTTACCTTAAAAAACGACATTTGAAAAAATAATCTGCCAACTTCCCGTAGCAGATAATTTTTAGCAGATCAAAAAAAAATGTGAGTTCTTATCGCGTGCAGTTGAGTTCTACAGTTCCTGGGGGCCTAGTCAAGTGGCTTACGCTTCATAGCGTTTCTCTTTCTACAAACGTTGACGTCTTATCGAATACGGTATACGACAGGTAGCCAAGTGGATTACAACTTTGCGAACGCTCATTCTATTGGATCGTACGCTAATGTCTATGGCTTCGAATTCTAACGTCAGTCAGGGTACGTCAAACTGTGAACTGTCATTCAGTTTGACATTAGTAATGTTGAAAAATATTCAATAATTCAATAATTAAACTGCCGAAAAAGTAGAAAGTCAATAAATTTACTTAATAGAAGTGAATTGAAAAATTCAGGTTTTGCTTTAGATTATAAAAATACATATAGAGGTAAGTTCATTTTGCATTTGCAATGATGCATAAAAATATATTATGTCTTCAAGGTTTAAATTTAATTTATTAAAATGTGTACTTATTTTTCAGCGCCAGCCCGGAGCAATTTTCTGCTCTAATAGAATTCATGGAAAGGTACTATAAAAAAAATACAGTTTTGTTTCCAAACTTACTTCATTATTCTTATAATAAACAATGAAATCATATCAATACCAAGTGCTTCGTTGGTGTGTGTTACCTATAGGTATGGTGACCTCAGTGGGGACTTCAGGGTCGAGTAAAAGCCGACGAAATATGGGCAAGGCTGACAGTCTTACTAAATTCAATTGGTGGTGGGGTACATAAATCACAAGATAAGTGGAAGAAAGTAAGTTTGAACTTGCACCTTGTTAACCTAGCTGTATATTTCAGACTCTCAATTGTTTGTTAACCTAGCTGTATATTTCAGACTCTCAATTGTTTGTTAACCTAGCTGTATATTTCAGACTCTCAATTGTTTGTTAACCTAGCTGTATATTTCAGACTCTCAATTGTTTGTTAACCCAGCTGTATATTTCAGAATTTGTGGCAGTTGAACAGAGACTCCTTGCACTGGAGGAGACGCAAGAGAAGCTCTTCCATGAGCGAGAAAGGGAAAGGGAAAAGCTCCTCCATGAATGTGAGAGGGAGTGTGAGGAACTACTCCATAAAAGAGAAATGGAGCGACTGCGACTGGATTTGTGACCATTTTATTTTTTTTATAGAGCTGATGATATTTACTGTGTTAAATGATTTTAAGCGTTTATTTTAGATTAATATCTTTAAATTTTATAGGATTTATAATTATGTACTTAATTTATTTTAAGAGTTTGTTTTAGTTTTAAGAATATTGAATTTGTTTTTGTCCTCTGTCTTTAGTTGTTTTACTTTTTAATCTTTAAATTTTATAGGATTTATATGTTCTAATTTATTTTAAGTGTTTGTTTTAGTTTTAAGAATATTGAATTTGTTTTTGATTTTAATATTATTTAATGTAACAGTATTTTCTGTCCTCTTTCTTAAGTTGTTTTACATTTTAATCTTTAAATTGTATAGTAGATCAAGAGCCCACGACAGCCAGACATTCCTTTCTTTAATAAACTTGAAAGTTTCTCTGTATATGTCTCCGATACAGATAAGAACGACTAGCGATTATCAAGTCTGGGTTGTGGTTACTTTGGCCGGAAACAGGTAGTAAGGGTGTATAAAATTGTACCTAACTTTCATTATAGTTTCAAAGCTAAATTTTATATATGTTAGTTGGGGACCTATTAAAAGATGTTACCTTAAGAGCCAGACAGTTTTCATGGTTCTTACATCTAGCCAGACACATTTAAAAAATAACTAACATATCATCAAATTCACATAACTACCTAAAAGCGCAACAAATATGAAATAACCCACTAAAAACATTAGTTAACTGTAATTATTAAAAAAATAAAAGTATAATATATAAGTAATAAAGTTATTACTTATCTTTTACGAGGACTTATGATGATGGAATTTCACATATCCCGATGACTTTTTTATTGTGTCATCGAGAAATTGTTTTTGATTTTAATATTATTTGAATTTAATAGTTTAAGTACAGTATTTTCTGTCCTCTGTCTTTAGTAGTTTTACTTTTTAATCTTTAAATTTTATAGGATTTATATGTTCTAATTTATTTTAAGTGTTTGTTTTAGTTTTAAGAATATTGAATTTGTTTTTGATTTTAATTTAATAGTTTAAGTACAGTATTTTCTGTCCTCTGTCTTTAGTTGTTTTACTTTTTAATCTTTAAATTTTATAGGATTTATATGTACTTAATTTATTTTAAGTGTTTGTTTTAGTTTTAAGAAGATTGAATAAAACATGTATACATAATAATAGTATATTTTATTCTTTAATTAGTTAAGTAGTTTATACCACCATTAATTCAGTACACACTTTTATAAATACTAACAAAAAATACAATTAAAATTACATACTTAAAAATATAAAAAAATAGGTTGAGGCTGTAACGATGATCAATTTTTTCACCTATAACCTGCACTAAAATATGAGCAGTTATCAGAAACTTTAAAAGGATTATTATATTCTGTAATGTATTTATTATATTCTGTAACTAATGCAGTTGCATTATTTAAATCTGTGAAGTAAACAAAATAATGTTTTAGGAGCGAAAAAATATTATACAAAACTACTTGGTCAGGCACACTGCATTAGGTTTAAAAGTAATACACTTTAAAACTACACACAACACACTTTAAAAAATACACTGTAGGTTTTAAAGTAATACCTACTGCACTTATGTACTTAATTTTAATTTGTCTTTATTTAGTAAGTAATTCACTCTTCTAGCTTTTATAATAATATTATACTTAATTCAACAATTAACTAAATGACTACTTCAGTCTTTATAACCAAAATTACATACTTTTGTTTTAAAAAATTTAACCAATGGTTAATTATCAAACTTATTTGTAAATAAAATAATGCTCCCGTGAATCAGGAGTGTGCAGTGCTGCCAGTGCCAGGTGCTGTTCCAGTTAGTTGGACCAGGGAACCACTAGTTCACGCTACATACTACACGCCATTACCATAGAGAGACAAAAATAACCTATTAAATTAACCTATTAACTAAATTATTAAGTATTATTCTGCCATTCATCAGCTCGTCTTGGTTGCTGGAAATGGGTCCAACCAGCACACTCGGTTCATCACCATCCTCTTGTTGCTCAGCCATATTATTAGGGAGAGGTAATTGAGCATCCTGTGCAATATTGTGAAGAACACAACATGCAATAGTTACCTTACTGGCAACACGAGGATGGTAATGGAGTGTACGATGCTTCAACAAGCATCTCCAACGAGCCTTCAGTATACCAAAACATCGTTCAATACAATTGCGTGCCTGTAAATGGCGTGTAGTGTACACCGCTGCCCGAGAACCTGGTTCGGCATTTAAAATTGGTATCATCAGCCACGCTCTCTGCGGGTATCCAGAATCACCTTAAACAAATAATGTAGTTAAAGAGCTTTATAACTCCAATATTTTTATGATAAATATATAGAAGTAGGTAGGAATTATTTGATTTACCTAATAGCCACGTCAATTCACCATTTTCGTGAAGTCCACGCATGTATGGTTCCACTTCACTGGATGCCCATATGAAGGAATCATGCGTGGCTCCACCATATTTTGCATTGACATTGGTAATCTTTAAATTATCATCACATATCTGAAAAAAAAATTTAAGTTATAAAAAATATTCTATTTGCAGTTGCTTTGTTATTTTGTTTTAATGTAACATGTTAAAAACAATGCTTACTAACTAATTATACATATGCAAAGAAATATAGCTTACCATTTGCACATTCAAGGAATGGTATCCTTTTCTGTTAAAATAATTCTGTTCATCAATGTGAGGTTTTATAATAGATATGTGAGTGCAATCTATGCATCCTATTACCCCTGGTAATTGAAATTTCCTTTGAAATCTGTAATTAGGTATATTTACATTTTATAATTAAAGACAATTACCTAAATATATTATAAAATATAATACAATTATTAAAAAGACTTTCAAATGGATTTGTCATAATATTTTGTAAACCTTTAAAACATTTAGAATTGAACAGAAACAAACATTTTGTGGTATAATAGACAATCAATATGTGGAATAATAGAATTGTTTGTGACTACAATAGCAGCGACCTTCTTTCTATGTAAAGGATTAAGTTATTTATTAAAATTGTACAAAACATTGAAAGTTATAAATAAATTAATAGAAACACTTACTCTTGTCGAATTCTTGCTCTTTCTTGCCTTGTTTGAGGGAAAACTATCCATTTTTTAACTATCAGAGGACTGTTGAGTGCCTCCACAACTTGCCTAATGCATCTACTTGTAGTGCATTGTGGCAAATGTTGGGTGACACCCACAATTCTCTGATACGATCCCGTTGCCAAGAAACTCAGAGCGCAAAGAACCTACGATAATAAGTAGAATTAGGATATGTAATATAGATATGCGCAACACATGCCTTTCATTGGGCATTTAAAATATCGGACATCACTTATAAACAATCGCAGTGAAGAAACTGTGGATTACCTTTACTTCCAAAGGAATTTCTTTAGTACCCCGTATTTTTGTTTGGTTACGTAGGCTGCAGCAAAGCTCGCTAAAAGTTTTTTTACTTAACCTAAAACGCTCTTGAAACAATTGTTCGGGCATTTCTTCGATTGTCTCCAAACTCCGTCTGGACGCATTTCTTTTTTGGCGCCTGAGCCAAACTTCTTCATCGTGCGCAGCTTTTAAAAGTCTCAAAGCGTGCATTTTATTAAAAATTTTATAATCACTAAGAAACACAACACGGAACTTCAACAGCTGATTATAAAATCGCCATTTTGTTTCGATTTCTACAAGATGTTAGCGTACGCTTGATAACGAACGCCCACAGAGCGTTTCTCCTGTCAAAAGTGCCACTTGGCTAGCCATTTGTATGGCGCCTGTCGTATGACTTTACGTTCCGTTTAATGGAATAGAAAAACAATGCCACTCGTCTACCAATTTTCGTTTCGTTACGCTCGGTCACGTGACGTATCTCCAGCTTATGTCAATCTCATACATTCGTTTATCGATTCTATTGAACTTTACGCTAATAGAAAGCCACTTGCATAGGGGGGCTGATACTTTTTAGAAATACTCGCGTAAAATGAAACACCAGAAAATTTATTTATGTCATATTTCATCACGCCGTAGCACAATGCCGTAGCATCATGCCGTAGCATCACGCCGTAGCATCACGCCGTAGCATCACGCTGTAGTATCATTCCGTAGCATCATGCCGTAGCTTCATGCCATATCATCATGCCGTAGCATCATGCCGTAGCATCACGCCGTAGCATCATGCTGTAGCATCACGCCGTAGCATCACGCCGTAGCATCACGCCGTAGCATCATGCCGTAGCATCATGCTGTAGCATCATGCCGTAGCATCACGCCGTAGCATCATGCCGTAGCATCATGCAGTAGCATCACACCGTAGCATCACACCGTAGCATCACGCCGTAGCATCACAGCGTAGCATCACGCCGTAACACATGCCGTAGCATTACGGCGTAGCATCATGTCGTAGCATTACGTCTTCATCACGTTAAGCCGGGTCCAGGTCGGGTTTTTTCAAATGTCGTTTGTTAAGGTAAAAACGCCAGAACTATTTCTAAAAAGTATCAGGAACTGTAGAACTCAACTGCACGAGATAAGAACTCACATTTTTTTTTTGATCTGCTAAAAATGATCTGCTACGGGAAGTTGGCAGATCATTTTTTCAAATGTCGTTTTTTAAGGTAAAAACGCCAGAACTATTTCTAAAAAGTATCAGGAACTGTAGAACTCAACTGCACGCGATAAGAACTCACATTTTTTTTTGATCTGCTAAAAATGATCTGCTACGGGAAGTTGGCAGATCATTTTTTCAAATGTCGTTTTTTAAGGTAAAAACGCCAGAAATATTTCTAAAAAGTATCAGGAACTGTAGAACTCAACTGCACGCGATAAGAACTCACATTTTTTTTTTGATCTGCTAAAAATGATCTGCTAAGTTCACTGACATGACCATTACAAAATTTTATTTATTCAAGTATTCTACAAACAATAAAAAATGTAGGACACCGATTAACAGCAACAGCAATTGTTAATTATTTAACTGAAAGCCAAATAAAACTCGTACATAAGTCACGGCTTCAGTTAATTTAACATTAAAGGGTTTAAATTAGCACCTAGCGCTGTAAAAGCCGTTAATTTTGCAATATTACGCCGTGAACATAATTGCAGTCGTGTTTCACCTTGCACTGAATAAAACCTCGTGTGTTATTAAAATGTTTTGAATTATTGAGTTTAAACTGAAATTCTTGTAAATTATTTTGTTATACACTTTATAATTTATTGTAGAAAAACTCGCAATAAATAAGCAGCACGAACATAAAGTCTTTTGTCGTAAGAGAACTTATAAACGCACTACCTTGCCCCTTGTTTTCAGCCGTGGACAAATCGCCGACACTTTGATTTCTAATTTTAACTCTTGATTAAAGAGTATGTTTTACACTGAGACTTCATCTATTCTTATTCAAAATTTCATCTCAATCGGTGCTGTAGTTTAACCATAAAAGCGAACCTAACAGCTGATAACAGACTTCCTTTTTTTTGAATTCATTAGTAAGAATTCGCAATGAATATTTGCTTCATACATAATACACAGATAATTTTACTTTAGTGTATTTAACTCAAACATAAGAGCATATTAGATTAGAAGCATTGTAACGCTATGTCAAGTTAATTGAAACAAATGAATAGCGTAGGTTTTCTATTAAATTCCTAGAAATCGCGCTATATAATAACAGTATGCGTAGTACTATTATATATTCTGTGGTACCGTGTACCTAGAGGTATTTAAATATTAAATAGTACACTAAATAACTGTTAGAATTGGATTATTCGTAACTGTCGTAATTAAATTATAATTTGTATCATTTATTTCTTGGCTATTTCTATTCATTGGATACAATTTAATGTGTGTATTGTAAACCTGTTAAAGTACGGTGTTTTTTATCTCCCTTTCCACTACTAAATAAAATTAAGGATGGGGTACTATATGGATACCAGCACGCAATAATTTATGCTAAGTATTATTTGATTTATATCTAAATAATTATACCAGGTACAAAAATAGTATTTGCAAGTTATAAGAACCAATTTTCCATGGTATAAAACAAGTGAAGTTAACTAAAATAGTGGTGTTATCTAACAGAAGCTTATTATGGCCACAATTATTGGTATCTCTGTAGCAAATAGAGTTTCGGCGTAACGATCTTCAAAGTAACCAACATTTAGTACGCCTTTCGTGTCGCATGACATCCAAACTTCTACAATAATTTGCAGAAATTCTGCACACGCCTGTATGTTTTTCGAAATTACCTCTTCACTTAACCCAATATCGAAACTGAATGTACGCAATCGAACACATTTGTACACAAACTTTCGAAAAATCCAATTAAAATCAAACGGTAATTAGTCAAACAGATTTTCGCCTCACTAAACGATACACTCAGGATCGGAAAAGGGAAATGCAGGGAGCATAACTAAAGCAGAATTTAGCTGTATTTGCTGGAAGCCGCGATACCGCTTGATTGATGATGTTTAGCTTGGCTGACGCAGCTAATGTGTGTGTTGAGCACCAACCCTTCACGTCACTATGGTCCCTATTCAATTGTTATAAGGGCGAAAATGTCGGTACATGCGCTATATCAAATTTGTATTGCAATCGTCCTGAATGTCTGGATAGATTACGATTCCGTCGTCTGTGCCACATTATAAAGCGGTCTATTTCAGTGTAATGAACATTAAGAAAATTTCATTTGATCGAGATTTGGCTAGAGATAATTATAGTATTAATTACTGCAGAAGTTTTTGATTATTTTTACGAGCCGTAAATTGTAAATCATAAGCAAACTTAACTTGGTCTATAGGAAACAGGTAAAGATACTATAAACACGCTCTTTTTAACAAACTCTATTATAACATTATCTATATAATATATCTAACTCTATTTAAACAGTATAACTCATCCAATATACATGCATAATAAAATGATCAGACAAACTCACTGATATTTGTTAAATACTAAAAACCTAAGGTAAAAACATAATATATATAAGGCCCCGGTAACCGAATTTATTATACCCGCCGCGCACGCGTAACAGCATGTAAAAATACCACTTAAAGCGATCGCGCGAATGTGAAAATCACGCACGCCTGATCGAACCATAGGTACCATAACATCGAACCCTATAGATTTTCCTTTCTTTCAATAAATCTTTAATTCACTAAAGTGAAGTCCCGTGTGCCGTGTAGGCGGTCTCATCATATATTTCTCTTCGATTTTCTTTACGAGAATGCGATCAGCAGTATGTACCCTACAGGACCTTTTATATTAGTCTCCACCAAGGGATATACCCTTGTAACGCCTACGTTCTATCATGTTCCAAAGGGACTAGTTTCCACATATCATCATTATTTAAATCTCTCTTTTTTACCGCATTGTGATAAGTAAACAGCTCTTCTTTTAGTTTGCTACTAGATTTTTATAGGCTCTTCGGCTTGTATACAATTTCTTTAAATAATCATAGGTAATCATAACACAAGTTATAACGTATTGACGTTTTAGTTTTGGCAAATTGTTGCCAAAAATATAATCTTTATAATACAGGCATGAAATTTAGATAAATCTTTAGCAAAACATACTATTTCGGATCCTAAAATTCAATGCGTTTTTATTGCAAACATAAACGTATTTGGTCTATCAAGTTGAATGGTAGGTACATTGCAAAATACGAAAAGTTCACGAAAATAACGATTTTTTTTACAGTGATCGCATCCATCAACTATCACTTCAACACGTCATTTTTCTGCTACCACTGGTCACAATGTAACAGTTTCAACTAACATTTAGATAAAAGAAACACAAACAGTAGCGAGCAAGTAAACATGCTAAAACCAGCTTTAACACGACAATTCAGTGCTCAAATGTTCAGTATTTTATACGCCAAGTGTTGCCAGACCAGTAAACAGGGTTGTTTAGGCGATATGTTGTTGTTCTATTGACCTTTTTGTAAGCAATAAAACCTTAAATGCCTTGTAATTTTATTTTGGGATTTTCTTTTCATTTGGTGCAATTGTTACATTCTAAAGTCATACTTGGTTACTATTTTTTACTAAACACGTACACGGCTAGTTGCGTTTTTTTTTATAAATCTATCAGCGCAAAACTTCATCCATATCTGTTTAGTCGTTCTAGCGCAGCGTGATTATCTCACAAACATTTTTTGATAAGTTTGTGTAGAGTTTTTAGCTTTATATTATACAAGATTTCCGCCCGCGGCTTCGCCCGCGTTTTCAAAGGAAAACCCGCATAGTTCCTGTTCCCGTGGGATTTCCGGGATAAAACCTATCCTATGTGTTAATCCAAGTTACCCTCTATATGTGTGCTAAATTTCATTGTAATCGATTCAGAAGTTTTTACGTGAAAGAGTAACAAACATCCATACATCCATACAAACTTTCGCCTTTATAATTACATCCTGGATACATCCATACAAACTTTCGCCCTTATAATAGTATTAAGATTAAGATGAAGCGGGAAATTTTAAATTTAATAAAACAATAATAACTAGCTTTCCGGATTATGATTTAATATAATTCATTCTTACTACAAGTATCTCTTAAAGCTAATAATACTTATGTTTCACAGGAACCAATACACTCACTTTGAAGTTCACGAGGCTTCTAATACCAATAACATGGTTGGCTAAAATTCGTAGAATGTATCATTTCTCAATCAATTAGCCAAGTAGTATGATGTTTATTTTATACGATACTAGCTTTCCGCCTGCGGTTTCGCCTGCTTTGTCCTTAAAACCTTATAAATTATATATGTACTAAAAACTTCCTCTTGAATTACTCTATCTATAAAAAAACGCATCAAAATCTGTTGCGTAGTTTTAAAGATTTTAGCCTACATAGGGACTTATGGACAGAGAAAGCGACTTCGTTTCATTCTGTCTAGTCATACATTAAATTACCACTAATAAAAATAATGGCTTTTCTTCAATGATTTTGGGCCATTTATTTAAGTACAACAAAAATGTATGTATGGTGAAGAACTTTTGTACATGTAACGTAATGATAGATATGATAAACAAACATTCAGAATTATTGTAATTGTGTCTACGATTTCCTTTGATGTGTTTTAGTAATAATTTCATATTATCACGAAAAAATTATGATAAATCAATATTTTCTTCGTAAGAATCAGACATATTATGTGATTGTATTTATTACTATGTATTTATTACTCCCTATGTAATATATTTCGTAGGGTTCCCTTTTCTTTTCTTGGAAAAATAATATAAAGTCCGCGAACTTAACAACGTATTGCTTTAAAAGGTGTATAAATAAAACCAATTTTACTCATACAAAGGTTTTATTTACTTTTTTTATTTTTCTAATCCGTTACTTCTTTATAATCATAAAATGTTACTGACACTGATATTTTTATCTTATTAAAATAACAATAAACTTTTTTTTATATTAAAATTTCATGCAATAAATACATTAATTAAATCCATTTTCACTTCCTTATGTTTCGAGAGAAACCTGTACCATTTAAACATATTAATACATGGAAACACCACATATTCTATACCACAGTTTATAGTCTTACTACATGCCTTGCTATCCTTACCTAAACTAAAGTCTATTTTATTCATGTTAACCCTTACCATTTATATGAATAGTCAATTTCATAAACATGTTTATTCGTTCATTCGTCTCTTCCTATTATATAAACACGCATTAGTGGTAAAAAATAATGACATTTCCAGACGTATTTAACCCAACCAAACAAAACACAAAGGATAATAATATGACAAAGTGGTTATTACGGTCTTAATAACCCTTCTTTTAAGCACTTAAGTGGCTTGTATTGTTGAATGCACCCAGACATGCAAGTATCAAAGCAAAACAAACTAATTAGCTTTATTAAGGAACAAAATTAAAGCTAATATTTGAACTTTAGCGTGATTAATGGAGAATGTTTTGAAAGCGTAGATGTTAGTGTTTACTCTGGCTTAAGAGCGCATATTCAATTTAACGCAAGTCAAAATCTCCGCGATCTATTACGATAGATCGCGGCTTGCGCTATCCTTTTACTATGAACAGCATAGGTCCGCAGGAGAGCGCCGAGCAACATGTCCTCTCTCTGGAAAGGCTCGCTGCCGACTGATTTTAATCGGGTCGCGCGCAGTGTTTTATAGTACTTTAAAAAAATTTGTAGAAAAATAATAGAGGTACCTTAGTTGATTTTTTAAATTTTATCTTATAAGTAAGACATTCTTTTATTGCAATATGTATAAATTATATTCAATAAAGTCAAATATCTTGGTGAAAATAATCATTTTGTCGACTATAATTTCTAAAAAAATTCACATTGTTCGGATTTTAATTTCGTAAGTTAGGAGTCCAAAATAAAAAAATCTTTTAACTAACTATTTTAATAAGGATTTTTGCAGTTAGTTAAAAATAATTGTGTGTTAGATCTGTCAGCAATTTCAGATATTTTTAGCTTCGAAATTGACACTAAAAGTGAAATCAAGTAATCATCGGCTCAGTTATCTTGATGGTATTCACAAATACTGTATTAATTGAAAAAAACTCTTAACTAACTACATAGACAATAAAATTTCCTAAAATTATTAGTAATTCATATATTTGTAAGATAAGTGGTTGATGGACAGTCTGGTTTGAAAAATCACATATTTGAGCCAAACAGCGCACGGACGGCGTACACGGCCTTAAGGGCATTTGGGTTCGATTACTAATGAAGAAGTATTCCTGAACTTTTCTATAGTGTCTGATTGATAATATAAAGAAAGAAACATTTATTTATCAAGGACAGCACAACACACACACACACACACATAGCCATAAAACATCAACAATAATACAATAATAATACACTTAATATTATAATGCTTTTATTAGTTTTATTGAATTACAAAAAATATTTCTTCTTTAAGTATGTTCATATTCATTTTTGGTGTCAATTGTATCCTTGTTACCGTCTAATTTTAATGTAATTTCTGCTATCTAATAACGTGGAAGAACAATTCCAGGAAGCAATTTCTATCAAATTCAGGAAGTGGTCCTTATAAATTAAACTGAGGATAATAATGTTTATTATATAATTATACGTTATTACTTATATTAAGAAAAATAATGAAATATAATATTATGTATATTGTTCCTTTGTCGTGACGGTCACAAACCAAGCTCTAAAGTTCATAGAGCCGGGGGTATCTAAGAAGATTTCCCCACGATAAAAAAAAGGCCTTGTGTTATATTTTACTAGGAATTTCCAATTGTAATGGGATAGGGATTTTTCCAAGATAATGGCAAGATAAGCCCTGGTTACTACATAATATGCTTCTGCTTAACATTTCTGAGAACAACCTTGCTTTATTGTTATGAGGAATAATATACACATTACGGATATGTATCGAAATTTTTACCTCATATTTTAATTCCAAATTAAAGAGAAAGTCTAACAAAGCAATTGCGAATACAGACTATAATTAAAATTTGTTTTTTTCAGAATTAAAATCAAACACCTACGTGCGCGTGAGTTTATTATCGATGCACCTGATCACTCCATCTATCTTATTATATTATAGATGCCAATTGACTTTAAGATTAACGGCATACTAAATAAACTTTAATTTGCACCCACACATTTGATTACGTGGTTCAATGTGGTTCAATGTATCAATGTTGAGATTAATCTACAACTTCATATGGGGTTGTGTAGTATTCTAGTAAATAATTTATCTATTTTATTTCTATTGAGTTATTAATTTTTGTCTGTAATGTTGCTTAATACATGCGTCGCTACATTTCAGGTCTACGAACAGGTCTACGAGCTACGCGCTACGAGATGAGCTACAAAAACGACTAAGTAATATTTTTCCATTCCCTTAGGTATAGGTTAATTAAAAATATATCAGCAACTTCTACATTGACTACTTACTTTTAAATTCTGTTCGTATGCGTGATACCGTTGAGGGCAATGTTAAAACATTAACAAAGAATAGCTTCCATTTTATATTTTCTCAAAAAAATCATCTTAAGCTCGTATACGATTATCTTTATTTACAGCCTTTATTTCTCACTACGAAATCCAATAAAATGTACTCCACCGTATATAACCGTAAAAAATATATAGTGTATTGTTCAAGAGACGTGTACTTTTACGCATATTTTACTTTCTCTCGCAGTATTTTTTACAATAAAAAGTTATAGCTACAAAGTGGTTGTGTTGTCTGTCCGGGTGCGTTATTGTATTGCGTGAAAATTTATTACGTCACCGTTCTGTACTGGGGAACCTCTAATAAGAAATCCTATTAATATTTACCTCGAACGACGTATTAAAATGCGTCACATTCATTGCGCTCTATGACGGCACGTTGTTATAACTATTCGATGTGTAACGCGCGATGTATGTTCTTTGGTGTATTGTGTCGTGTTGAAGCGTCGTGTAGTAGGAATGTCAGTATGGTAGAATTACTATTCGGACTTTTATTATCGCGATTATGATTGCGACCGTGATGGAGTGCTGAACTACAAGCACGGCTGGATGAGTTTGTTTCCACAAAATTTTGTTTTATTTTCACTGCGTTGAAATATATGAACCATGTGCAATGCAATGCGCCAAAACTACTGATATTCCAGTATGTTTGATGTTGGAAAAATATTTATCTATGACTAAATTGTTGAAATAGAAAATTATTTTCGACGAATATTGTTTGGTAATAAATTGTTTCTGTCATTTTGTAACAATATTTAGAAAGTATATGTTCAGTTGTTTTAATGTTATAATAATTGTGATTGACCTTTAATTTGATGTTATTATCGAATGAAATAAAATAATTTCATTACAACATTAAAAATGTTGAATCTCTTTAACATACGAATTTTTATTCATTACCTGTTATAATTAAATCGTCTTTTAAATCTGTTAATAAATCGTTAAATCGTAAAACAAATTTGAAAAGCAGAATTGCTTCAAAGTTATATATTTTTATGCGAATAAATTATTCTAACGAAAAAATCATATATTTTATTTTATAAAATAATATTAATATTCTTAATATCATTTCTAGACATAAATTGAAATAAAAATATATAAATTGAACGATTAATAACTTTAATCTAAAACTTGATTCAATTTAAAAGCTAATTCGTTCGTAGATTTGATAAACGTAATAAACAGAAGCATCCTAAATACGTATCTAACATTAAAATTAATTTCGCGTCTAAATAAATATTTTGTAAGCGAAAATAAAAGTACAAAACATAATTATAATTCTTGGATATACAATTTGAAACAGATTTTCCGTCCATTTAACTTGTTTACGAGACCCACGCACATAAGTAATTACATAATTGACTTTGCTTAGAACTAATAAGAAAATTAAGGTTAACTGAAGGTAAAAAAGGAACTTTAGATTCTAGTTTTACAGTGAATTATCTTAGATTAATGTATAATGTGCTGGTTTAATGTTAAGTATATTTGACTGTGTTTTCAATTGTGTTCCAGAATATCTAAGTTATTAGGTTAACTTGAAGTTTATTTGAGGGAAATGTTATGTTACAGTAATAATGTGTCTTAAGTTAAAGTTTAATTTAGCTATATTTATATTAGTTTCAGCATGGTTTTAACCGATGTTTATTTTGCGCATAGTATAATATTATGTTATAGCTACAAACGGAAGCCTTATAGGATAATGATTCCAGAAACACGGCCAATTATTAAAGCTCTAGATTGAATTCAATTTGAAGGATTTCAAATGTTAGATAAGTTTTAGCCTTTGATTGTTTGTATTTTTTTAACATGAAAAATAACTTTGAAATTACCAGCAGATGTAAATGTTATAATTTTATAATTACACACCCAACCGTGTTGAAATGTTGTTAGTCTTAACTCACGTAGAAACAACAAGATACGTAACAACTGCTTTGTTTGCTGTTCACACTCAATAAAGTGTTCGATATGTCGAGTTAAACAATATAATCTACTATATCTTATTAAACACTACGGATTACTCGAATAGTTACCTAATTCTTCACTAAATAGAGTCTTAAATTATTTGTGAAATACGTAATAGCAACATTCCATCAAACAACAGAGGATCCTGAATAAATAATAACTTAATAAGTTTACAGTCCAATATTAAATAATCCAAGATCCAAGCGCTGTTTAAACATTGAAAGGAAACCTTATAAATTAGTTTACTTTGCTATAATTTCGACTCATTTTGGACGTTAATTCGCATAAAGGAGATATTTCATTTTCGGCTTATGTACATTTCACAGAACTGATGATTGTGACGTTGTTGTTTTTTTGTATTTTTTAGGCCGAAAGATTGGAGAATCATTGTAATGTTTTTGTATTTTATGTTTTTAAGCTATTGCATAGCTTCTATCGCGGGACTTGAGCGCGGGGACCGAATCGAGAAATTCCGTAACGAAAAAACCTCACGCTCCCCACTCCGATGGACACGGAGGTGTGGCTTGAAGGCATAGCATGCAATAGCTTTACCGCGGCAGTCCCCGAGTGCCACATGTTTTATTTTTTATAATACATTTAAATAAAATCTAGTAAATATTTTGGTAATCGGCTTTTGCAAAAACATTCATTGTCTATTCATTTCTTCATTCACAAATTGATTTTTATCCCGTCAATTTCACACGTTTTAAATCATTTGTTTAGTCGTATAATATTATATTATAGGACTATAGTCTTATTATTTTGTACTGTTTTAACTATACTTACTATATGGTCTGTTGAATATAGACTAGATCTTATACTACTTCCATAAAAATAAAGATGATTGAATTCACTAGAAGTCTATAAATCAACAAAAAACATTATAAGAAAGTAATGAATCTTGTTATCTCATAAAACTTATAATAAAGTAAACTTACTCTTACAAGAGTAGAGGGTTTGCAGGTAGTTGCTTGATTGAATAAATACTAACAAGATGTTATCATAGCTAGTCATATATTTTCATAGATATAAGAAGTTTATTTGAAATACACGTATTCAGAGTAAAGTGACGGCGTAAACTTTGTTATAAAAGACTCTCGGTAGAGACAAAAAGCCACTCTCTAGCAGGTTATTGTTAATTATTGAGCAGTCAAAACATTTGAGGTGTATTTGCCGTAATACCTACAAGAGTGGACCTATGTAAGTATTAAAAACCATTAGTATTACTCATTAAATAAAAGTTAGTCATAAAATCGACCCTTTTTTCGTTGTTCTATACCAAACTTGCAATGCAACCAAACCCGGCTTATTTCTACCAAAATTCGCTCCATAACTCCACAACAAAAATGTACTAAAAAACAAGTTGAGCGAGTTAATCATTTCGGAATCGCTTCAACTCAAAGTCCGGACACTAAAGAGCTCCAACATCTTGGCGTCTAAGAACTTCCCGAACGAGCCACCGCAACGCTATAAAAACTGTTAACTACAATTTGCTCTAATCTTATTGACGTCAGAAGGTGACCACGATTTGTGGAATTGTCGGACGAAGAGTAGGACAAAATAGTGAAACAGTTTTCGATAAACATATTCAGAATTTGAGTTTTAGGTAATATGAATCACAATGCACTCAAGTAAGATTGTTTACGTAATTGAAATATAGATTCCATCAATCAGTTTCATTATATTCAAGAATAAATTGAATTGAACAATAAAAGTGAAGTCCCATGTCCCCTAGTGGGGTAAGGGGCAGATGCATTATGCATACATCTGTTTCACTGATCGATTTTCTTTAGGGACAAGTAGTTGATCAGCCTTCTGTGTCCTGCCAGACCGAGACATTTTTTTTTCTTCGTCTCCACCGGGAATCGAACCCAGGACCCCTCGGCACTACGCTCACGCGTCAACCACTGTGCTAAGGAGGCGGTCTAAAGGCGGTCTAAAGGCGGTGTGTGTATAAAATATACCTTGTAAAAATCCTTAAAATTTGTCTATTTAGTCACCAACTACATAAAATAATATATCAGAAATAGTTTATTAAAAGTTTCAAAACATAATCGCGTCAACTTCAACCCTTCCACCATCCAAAAGTTTTGTCCGACATAAAAATGAATCATAGTCACCCGGCCATGTGCAAAGTGTCCAGTAATGTTTAAGTAGTGGAACAGGGATTAATTTAGCCGCAACACTGTGGTCACAGCATTGTTTTGAACATAAACTTGTATTTACTTGCTCTAAATATAACCAAATGGTCTGTCTATATAGCTATAGGCTATATAATTGTGTATGTGCTAATAGCCATGTTAGTGAAAGCTTGAGAATTTCCGATTTAATTTCCATTCGAATTTGAATTTGATTTAAAATCTCAAGAAAATCCATATAAAAAATACTTCAAAATATGGGTGTATTTATAAATTATTGTCACAAAAGTAATCTTATTATTATCTTATTATCATAACACAATGTAATGAATGTTTCATTACTAATCTTGCATTTTATTCTATCCTAAATTCCGACAAAAATTATCCGTCAATTTGACCCAAAACATTAGAAAACCTCACTCAAACAAACTTCGGATTAATATAACAAGGATTGAATGTTTATTACGAATAAAGAGTCAATTCACCATCGTAATAATAAGCCTTATTATATTATACTTAAGATTATATAAGAGTGCTTCAAATAGAAATGAACAATACAAATTATAATAAAGGAGGCCTTATCAAAGAGTACTTAAGCCCATTACACACAAGTGGGACTTCGTAAATTGTCTTTGTTTGCGTTTCTATCCTGGCTTTATATTTAATTAGTATCGTTAGTTATTATAGACAATTGTTTAAAGTGTTTACGGTTAAGGAACAATCGTTGTTGTTAACATAATTTTTAATTGTTAAAACGAATAGCAATTTTTAAAAACGCTGCATCTTTCTCAAGGGACTTTTATAGGTTTATTGTATCAATTACTGATGATAATTAAGTTTAATGTAGTAAGTAGTTATTAGTTACGGAAAAAAACATGTACTTAGTTATGCATTTAAAATCTTTACTTGGGTGATAGAGTTATCATTCTTTTCTCGGGAGTCATTTTAAACCAATATGTCTATAGAATGCTTGTAGATTATATAATATATAATTTGAATTCTACTTGGTGACCATTTTTTATATACCTACTTTAAGGAATAGAGCCACATTTCATGAATTGATTTGTTTATTATCTTTCCTTTATAGTCCGGGATACATCGCCCATTTTTGCAAGTGATTACTATCAAGCTAATTTTTCGTGAGTAGCTTTATTTTGATGAGATGCCCAATAATTTCATGTACAAAACTCTCGATTGTGGTAGCTACCAGAGGAAACAAGGATAAAATATTTAGATTTGATGGTTCTCAAATATTAATTACTAACTGAATGTTTTTTTTGTTCAATCTCAAGATAATTATCTAAATTATTCAAAAAAATATTTGTCCTACAAAATCTATGGTTTGATCAAAGAGTCCCCCTTTCCAATGTGTATCGATAACGAAGTCATCATAAATGATTACTAACCAGCTGATTTTTTTATTTTCACTTATTTAATACTTATATAATTCAACAGACATATTGTCCTACAAATTGCGTAATAAATATTTGAGAACCGTCAAATCAAAAATTTTTATCCTTGTTACCTCTGTAAGCTACCACAATCGAGAGTTTCGTACATGAAATTATTGGGCATCTCATCAAAATAAAGCTACTCACGAAAAATTTGCTTGATAGTAATCACTTGCAAAAATGGGCGATGTATCCCGGACTATTAAACACTATCCATACTAATATTATAAATGCGAAAGTAACTCTGTCTGTTACATGTAAATTTGGTATGGAGATATTTTGATACCCGAGAAAGGACATAGGCTATCTTTTATTATGCGAAATATGTACCACAGGCGAAGCCGGGGCGGACCACTAATTTGTCATAAAAGAGGCCATAACCTATATAAAATCGGATCCTTCGTTTATGAATAATAATTCTTCCATAGTCTATACTTACTGTTCAATGCCAAAAATTATCATTTTCATAACATTAATCAGAATTGGCGTCTGTATGAGGCACTTGCATAAATTTGCCTAATTTCAATAAATTCCTTCGTCAATAATTATTGGCATTTGATAATTTTGCAAGAAGTTTTGCTTCGTTGACAGTAATTTGAGTTGACGCTATTTTTTTACAAGAGAGGCGAGTTGGTTCAGTAAATTTAGGATTTATCGGAAATTTTATTAGCATGTTTAATTATTAGATATTGAACAATTAGGTTACACGTGTTAGCGGGGAGTTAGTGGGGAGCGTGAGGTTTTTTCGTTACGGAATTTCTGGATTCGGTCCCCGCGCTCAAGGCTCGCGATAGAAGCTATGCAATAGCTTAAAAAAAATCTTTAAAAGAAAGTCAATCTGTGAAACAGTAAAAAAATATTACAAAATCAATTCAACTTGCTATTACCAAAGTTTGTAAGACATTGATCTGTAGTTACTTACCTTGAATTATTTTAGAGTTTATCGTAAATAAGATTTAGAGATATAATCTTGAAAGCTATTGTTGATTTTAGAACCCTTCGAAGTGTGAATCAACACTACGCTTCGAATCATAAAATAATTTGTAAAGCGTAACATTGTTATTAAAATTTTATTAGGAACTTGTACCTATTCTACAAATAGGTGAGCCGTCTTCCAGTTGTGTTAATATATAAATGCTTTGGTTTTAATATATAATAACTAGCGGCCCGCCCCGGCTTCGCCCGTGGTACATATGAAAAATAGATGTTGGCCGATTCTCAGACTTACCCGATATGCACAGAAAATTTCATGAGAATCGGTCCACCCGTTTCGGAGGAGTATGCAGACTAACATTGTGACACGAGAATTTTATATATAAGATTATGAAGAATAATATTATAAGCTATAGGTAAGTAGAGTTGTTAAAATATTCTCTCTTATTTTGCTATCTATTAGTGTTTTGTTTTATATTTTTTCTTTAATACCTAGTTGAAATTTTAAAAGAAGTAACTATGCCTACTAAAATTTAACTGAACGAACTGTTTTTGCACGTTCATAGATACGGGATTTAGCCAGTAAAACCTAGCAATAGATTAATAATACTCTAAAACCAAACACCAGCACAGCATAAGCTAAAAGCTAACCCGGTTAACTTAAAACAAAAATCTTTGTGCGTCGAAAAAATTGCTGGTTTCAGCGCTTTCCCATACAATACATGTCGAAAGTATTCAGGGATATATTTTACAATTTTTCGGTTGAAAACCTGTCTGAGAGCTGAGCTCCAGTGTTCAATTGAACGAAATGTCGCTTTTGCACCAATTTACAATTTATTTACAATTGTACTCGCGTAATGCAAAAACAATTGTGTACAGCGGCTTTGTTATTTATTTTGTCACCCTCGAATACCTTCTGAATTTAATTGTCTTTTGTGATTTACGGTGCTTGAATTAAGAAGGTTTTAAAATTTTTCTTTCATGCAAAAAAGGCGAACATGTAGATCCATTTTAGGATAATTGACATATTGAAGTAGCTCCGGTGTAGATTTTTCGTCGTCATAGTATCGTAGTTTATCAAATACTACATCTGATAAAAATGTATACAATATAAAGTACTAGCTTTCCGCCCGCGGCTTCGCCCGCTTTGTCTAAAACATAATAAATTATACACTAGAACCTTCCTCTTGAATCACTCTATCTATTAAAAAAACCGCATCAAAATCCGTTGCGTAGTTTTAAAGATTTAAGCATACATAGGGACATAGGGACAGAGAAAGCGACTTTGTTTTATACTATGTAGTGATGAAATTAATTAAATGTACTTCTTCTTAGGTACTTATATAATTATACATAGTGCTATCCTTAAAATACAATCTATTCATCATACAACCATAGACATTACTATACAACTTTAAAAGACCACCCAATTTTTCACCCCAACCCCACACTGACCGCTCTATTAACCCATTACGTCCGAGTGGTTAATGTCCGTAATATTGGCACTTGATAACAACAATTGGGCTTCAGTTAACACATACAAATTGTGTTTGAGAGTTTGTACGCCCATTTCCCGCCAATGTTCCCGTTACGGGTTGCGCATTTGGTATTAATTAAGGTTTTATTTTCATTAGTTGATAGTCAATTTGTGATTGAGTTACGGATGATGGGACTGTTATTAATAAAATGTTTATTTCTAGTGAATATATATAACGTAAAAGTATAATGTTTTGCTAAATGTTCAAAGTCTTGTTTAAAATGATGGCCTACTGGTTTATATGTTCTACCAACCAATAAATAAATAAAGCCAGCGATTAGTACTCCACTTAAGCTACAATATGGTATCATCACCGCAAGTGGTCTGCCATCAGGCCGCAGGTCACGTACCGCCATGTCAACGTGTCTGCGTCGCGCGAGCAACTTTTAGCGGCGCGACGTGCTGCACGTTTTGTTTTTGTTCCATATCGACAGTTCAATTGATAACAGACATTTGCAGGTCGCAGGTAGAGTCACAATTTATTTCATACAAACTTATCGACACGGCTTAGATTGAGCGGAGATAAAAAAATATATTGCTTAGAAGATTATAATATGTGGCTTTTTGCTTGTGAAATAACTTTTGAAATCGGTTCACTAGTTTTGAAATAAATTGTTACAAACAAACATTCAGATATTTTCTCTTTGTAATCTTCTTCTATTATATAAAAATGAATCCCAAAATGTGTTGGTAAGCGCATAACTTGGGAACGGCTGAACCGATTTCGATAATTCTTTTTTTATTATATTCCTTGAAGTACGAGGATGGTTCTTATGTAGAGAAAACGTAAATATGTACCACGGGCGAAGCCGGGGCGGACCGCTAGTTTTAGAATAGATTTATCATTAGGGTAATCTGAATAAATGTCTATCCTGCTGACGAGCTTTGATTATTTTAAAAGAGGCAAATAACAGTGTAAGTGTAATTTTAGAAAACTATATCACACAGGTAAGTGTCCAATCCTACGTTCGTTTACAAGCAGGCTCATTTCTTAGCTGTCACTCTGTTCATTTTATTTTAAGCAAAAGGGAATCAATCATTTTTGATAGATTGTTTTTTTTAGATTATAATCCATCTGGAGCCTATCCTAGAGTTTATCTTTCGTAACGATGACAATAATGAAATATTGATTCAAAATATAATCCGTAATTTATTTAGACTAATACGCAATAAGCGCTTAGTAACTAGAACTACAAAAAAGCACTTCAATATTAAATATTTTCAGTTCAAAAGCCATCCTATCATATACCTAAATGTGTATTATAAAAGTTATTAAGCATACAACGATATTACGTATCGTGGAGCGAAATTATCTCACGTATTATCTTTTATGGGAACAGTTACGGGAAATACAAGGAAGCGTATTAGACTGGCATTACGATACATTTTAAAGTTATTAGAATGAGATAAAAATAATTCCTCGTTTGGATTTCAAACGCGTGTATTGTTTAGAAGGCCATTGTCCGTTAACAAGATTAGATACATCAGGCTTTTCGAAGAAATACGCTTGGAGCGGATTTGAAATATTTTCCGTGTTTTAAGTGTTATAAATGTATAATAATTGTGTCTGTTCGCAACAGGCATTAAAATAATCCAATAAAAAATGGCTTAAAAAGAATGCGTAACATAACTTTAACTAGTATTCGTTGTTACGTACATTTTTCATTAGATAGTACTTATTAATTATTATTAATGGTTAGTAGGTACAATAAAATTATTTTTTGTTGTAGTGGTAGTGGTGGTTTCATTCCTGTTTTATTGATATTAAATAATTAAATTATGAAATTCCAACATTAACATGCTGGTGTGAAACTATAATTTCGTTCAAACATCTAATTGTGCTGATATGTGGACGAAACATAATCTATTAATACCGTGAATGAGTACTAAATCAACTGTGAAGATATTTATTGTCACATTACCCAAAATAACTAAAATTATACCTCTATAGTAAAATAGGTACATGAAGACCCGTGAATGAAAAAGAATTGTAATGTTATACAGTTAAATTTTTCAGTAATAATAATATCCATACCACGAAAATACTTATACTTTTGGCCACGGTTCAACGCACATTTTATAAAATCGAGCCTCTTAGCTGTTCTTAGAGTTTATAAATACTGAACGAACGCACTTATTTTCTAAGTTCACTAAGTAGAGATTTTTAAGTTCGCCCGAGCCTGGCTTTAAATATTCATCGACTCTGAGCAGTAGTGTTTTGTTATTGAAATTAACTTCGTTTAAAATTCATGCACGCAAATTGGATGTTTCTTCAGCAAACTGAAAGCAAACATCTATGCGGGTTTATTTTTGAGAGTTCGACAAATTATTTATAACTATGACACTATTTTAGACTAGATTGAGTTTATTGTGATTGTGTTCTGATTAAGGGCTTGGTCTAGTAGTGCAAACAAATGCATCCTGTCATCCTATATGTAAATAATACAAATGTACTAAGGGAAAGTTGCTCCACTTAATTTTTAAAAATTAAATCATTCGTATGCATAATTTAATATTCGTAATAAGTACCAAAAATGACAATTTGAAACAATTTTCGTGAAAATTACACCGGGTGATTTTTTTTTTATCAGTACACAAAATTTGCGAATACTTTCTATTGATATCTTCAACTTCATGTTTATATAACTGATCAACTTTTGATAAAAAAAATAAGCTTTCCATACAAAATGCATAACTCTATACATTTTTTTCGACCTAAGTTTCTAAGGGCCGATTTTTCAATGCTTGGATAAAACTTATTCGTCGAATAATGTATAAAACTACCATTTTAAAAACGTATTCTAATTGCCCGTATTTGACAGATTACGTGACATTTTAATATTATCGTGTAATACTTTATTGGACGGATAAGTTTTATCCAAGCATTGAAAAATCGGCCCTTAGTGAAAGTTGTTCAGTTTAACTAATAAAACGGATAAACAAATTTTGTATATAATAAAAAAAATGTAATGTTTGTGTTAAAAAATTATAAAATAGAAAAATACGCAAATGAAAACAAAAGATATTTATTTCTGACTAGCTTCCGTCCGCGACTCCGTCCGCGCGGATGTCAGTCTTCGCGTCTTCTACAGATTTATTATATTATGTGTAATATATAGATTTATATTGATAAACCTAATAAATCTTTTGCTAGCATTCTGATGCTTTATCGGTTGCACTGGATTTATCTCTTTTTTTTCAATCGCTTGAATGATATAGGATGGGTCCTTGATGGGCATCGAATGCTGAAGTCTCGAATCAATCAATTCTGACAGTAGGCAATTTATGTAAAATCTTGATAATGGTCCATCATTTTATTTTGCCTAAACGTTACATACTTTTTTATATATTCTATTTTTAACGAATTATTCACTCCAGTCCAAACAGCAAATAAGCAGACTTCTGCTTCTGCAACGTTTAGTTGTCCCTGAATTTAAAAAAAATAGTCATGATTCTTATCTATGACAAAAGTATTATTTTTTGCATTGTATTTCAAATATTAAATTTTTTTTTAACCGCATCTTCCGCATTCATGTCTTTTGCCGGAATTAGACATTTAACTTCTACTAGTCCCATTTTCCCTTTTTGATATGGGAGTATATAAAGTAAATTTTTTAGATATTTCTCGTTATACTTTTAAAAAATTATTATTGTCATTTTGCTCATTAGGTAAAGTAATTTCGATATCAGTTTTAAGTTTTTTGATACCTGCAATAATAACGTCATAATCACCTGCACATACTTATCGATTACACCCTGTATACAATCCACCATCCACATTCATAATGTTTTCCTGTCCTCCTCTCCTTTACGCTGTTCACCGATACATTTGAAATGAGTAAATCTGCTACCACTGAAGGATGTTTCATTGTGATCAGCAAATTTTCACCACTGTTGTCGATTATTTGTTTTTCATTTTTAATCAGCAATTGGGAATCATCAGTTTTGTTTTTTGCAGATTGGTGATGTACCCTAACAATACGTCGAAAAGGGAAAGCATCAACGAATTATCGTTTTCGTCCTCTTTTTTTTATTCTTCGCGTCTCTGTTACTTCTGTTTGTTTAGTTCTCAACACCCACTGAATTTTCTATGTTACTGTGATCTTCCATTACATCTGAGTTTTGATGATGTGATGATAATCCATTCGTTTTAATAATGGTACTTAGAGTTGGTAGACTAAACTAGAAATGGCGGACTAAATTTGTCAGCGCGTCTGTAAGATCAGAATATAAAACCAACATCCTGTATTTAAGTTACAAAATTAATAATCAAACAACATGCCGCTACGTTGAAAATGACTAGAAGAAAAAATTAAAACACCTCGGATCAATTTTGGAGTAAACAAATCATTTTCCCCGTATGGGGATTTCCCCGGATGAACTTGGGAAGTTCAAGTTCTCAATACAAGTTTATATTATATTTCGTATTTCTCAAACGAAAAATAAACATTTTTGGAACTTCAAAAAAATTATATTATAAGAAAATTTATGAGCTTACTTTAGTTTTAAAGAAATATACATCCCTTTACTGATACCCCGTAAAATAAAGAAATTGTTGCCAATCACCTTTGCAATCTATTTGGTTTCATTAACTTTATGTTCGAAGATAATTTTTTTTCGAGTAGTTACACACGTATTTTTTTCGTTTATTTTCCATATCGAAATCAAATGTTTAAAAATACGAATATTTGCACAAAACTAAGATAAAAATAATCAATTAACAAAAATATTAAATTTAATGAAGTAGAGCAACTTTCACTTCGGTATGAAGGAAAATCGAGCGTAGAGCACACGTCAGAACGCTCCGGCCCAAGGAGCGCGACTAAAGAAATTCGCTAGGATTTTTCCTATAGTCCTTTTCACCTATGATGATTCCTGTGACACTTCATCGTGTTCCGAATTACGTATTTTATGTTTAAAACGCCAAAATAATTTTAGTGCATAATATTTTTATTTTATGGCGGAATTATTGCCAAAAATATAAAAATAAAACATCTTAAACTTATAAATCGAAAACAGTATTGTTTAGTTTAATATAATGAAAAATAAAATAAAATAACACAAAAATATAATACCTACGCAATTTGTGTACATGAAATGGATCGTTGAAAAATCATAGAGTTGGAAAATCATATAATCGGCGCCCATCTTGTGATCGTTTGTCAATCGAGACAATCGTCTGTACGAGTGCCTCAGCCTTGTATATATAAGTTGCATTTTTATAATGATACTTTACGTGGTATTCTGTTATTGTTACTAATTGTTATTGTTGACTTTTTGTTGCTGTTGTTTGCTAAGTTTCCTTAGTTAATTGTTGGCGAAATGCCGAAAAAACTAATTTTGGTACTTTATTCAAATCGATTTAATTTCCATATAAAATATTATCGATTATCGAAAACAATTGATATGATTTCAGTAAAGACATCTCTACACGTGTCAAAAATCCATGTGTCACAGAAATCATCTTAGGTGGAAAGGACTATAATTATTTTAAATATTTTTTTAATATTTAAAGAATTATCAAAATTCAAAAAACATTTTTTTTAAAGGATTAATACTAATTGGTCTTCAACCAACTCGAATAAATTAATGGAAAAAATAACTTTTAGCAGTATTTATCAATAGATTTTGTAAGGCAAAAAATGGGAAATTTAATGAATTTATAACGTTCTAATTAAGAAAATCATAAGTTTTTCGGCAATTGTATTCAGCAGTTTTTAATAACGACTATATAAGGATAATAATGCGCTGATCAGATTGTGTAAATTGTAATCGGTTGCAACGTAGTGAGTGCACAAACTTAGCTCGAAATGTCTTTGGGGGAAAGAGACTTATCTTGAAGGCCTGATTAAGGTAACATAAAGTAATTTTATAAATGTGAAAAAATTCACGCGCATTGCGTATATAACACTAATTGATAAACAAGAAAAAAAAATTCAGTTTATCATTTCATTAGCCGGGAAAAAATTGTCAAATAACTTGTTGAAAACGCAATTTTGCTAGACTGCAGCCTTAAGATGTCTATTTTATGAATGTTATTAGAAAAATATATTATCAATAAGTAAAAAAGTAAAAGACTTAATTAAACATCATCAGAGTAGTAATTAGAAACGTTGGCATATTGGCCATGCCTACACGTAGCTCTGCCAAACTACAGAAGTTTTTCCTTTCAACAAAAATACACAATTTTTATTTAAGCTCATCTAACACAATATAGTCACAATTGTATAGCGTAATCCAATCGTCAGCTTCAATAGGCAGTGAATTACAAAATGTCGTCTTAATCCAAAATAATTAAATAGACGGATGTTTATTCGGGACTCGAGTATTTTTCCATTGAAACTGGCTGTACAAAGCCGCCCCGGATAAGCAAATTGAATTAGATACAATGTATTCTAAGTAAAAATTGCGTCACGGATCCTATTTAGAGCGCTGAATGCGGTACGGAGACGGTATTAATTGCTAAAATTAACTCCAACTTTACATGTTCATACGAATTTTTGTGCTACACGCGGTATTCTCTTCTGTAGATAATATCAATGTTCAAATATCACGACTATTCTCAAATCAGTCACCATTCAAACACGACGCAAAAATATCGCATGCGTCATTTGCATACAAACTCCGCTCGCACGATCTTGACACCACTTTTATATCCCAAAAGTTCGCCATGAATTCATATCTAGACAGATTTGAACCGCCTCGTGTAATTTATGTATTAAAATATCCTCATATTACAAACATTCTGGGAAATTTCTTGGACGCGAGGAAAATTCGATTCAGCCTGCAGCAGTGATCTATGTCCTTTCTCTGAGCGAATTAAAATGGTTGTCATGACTTATGGCGTTATAATGCGCTGGCTGTCTTCTTACATAACGGTTTTATGGCCGTTTTTATATTAAATCAGGCTACAGAGTGCACTGGCGAAGCGTTTGGCTGTGGAACTTTGATGTGAATGAATAAAGTGTGGTATAAAAGGTTTTATAGGCAATTAAGTACTGCAATAACGGGTATAATACAATGAGAATTTTAAACGCATGATGCGTTTAAAAATGTTTTGAGTACCTTACATTTTTACTTTCAAACATATTTTTTTTTATATGACATTAATTAAGGCATAATACATAACAACAGCTTCTCAAAAATTATCTTATTACAAGCCAGTGGTCAGTATTCTTTTAATTTATAATATTAGTTAAGAATTGTAGAACCTACAGTAATATTACGCAAACAATTACCATATTGTGTAAGGCAGCAATGTCATCGGAGCTGAGCTAAATTATTTTAGAAACTTGCTCCTATCCGTGACTTCGTTACTAACATAAATCTGCTATTTAATCCGGCCCTGTCGCAATATCCATTTTTATTTGACGTGTCCTACTCATAGACTTCTTCTTATAAGATTTAGGAATGCTGCTAGTAGTTTCAAAGCTTATGTGGTGCAGACAAAGAAACAAATATCTGCACTCTCACTCTATATTAACTCAGTTATCTCATAATATTATAATAATCATTTATTTTTATCATATTATAAGCTTTAATTTTTCTTAATCTGCCTTTAACGTTACTCTTTCATAAAATAAATGATGAAATTATACTTTTAATCGACGTAGTTTAACCATGTAACTTCACCGTTTTCTTTTTACTTAACTAGTCAATGCTATTGTGCTGCAGAATACATATAGATTCTGTTATCTCCACCATAGTTACATCGTTTCTCAACTCGAAATTGTAAAACTAAAAATTAACACGTTCAACAATCAACACTCTCCACACACACTTAAGCGAGAATAAACAAAAGCCATTTTCGCGTGAACAAAGCAACCACATTGTGGGAAAGTAATTTTTCTAGTGTCATAGAGGAAAATAAATCCGGTCATTTATCATTCTTGCCTGGAGTTAACAACCCGGAATGAAAACAGAACAAAAAACACGAAAGTGCCTTGAATTATATCACCTGTTGTCTTGAGATGCAAATTGTTTAGCCACGGAATATTTTGATTTAAGAGCTTTTAAATGTAATTTGCGGAGCTAATTTTGTAAATATTAGGGTTTATGTAGATTACAGATATTTATTTTTGTGGTGTGTTATAAAATCAATCATTTGTTTGAAATTATATTATGACCTTGGATTATAAGCTGGAATATTTTATTTTTTATATTTAGCGCCTCTGAAGCTGTTATCGGGAAATTGTCTTTTGTTGGATCGTAAAAAATAAGTACCGAATCGCAGACAAGTTTAAGATTATTGATATTATAAATCGTCGTGTATTATAATATTATGTTTTTCACATATAAATGAAAGAATAATATTATGTATTCTATATCTTCACTAATGTCTCATGATTTTGTAGAGTCTATTTTGCTCTAAATACGTTTACTTTTTTATTCGATGACGTCTTCCCTTTAGAGTTTAGAGTAACCAGCAGATTAATATTATGTTGCCTTCCACGATTTTTCTGTATCGTCTGAATATTTATTTAAAGCTCCGTATTTATGTGGTATAAATACGAAATTTCGTAATTCGAAATTAAGCATTTAAATAAATTATCTTTACCAAGAAATACTAGTTCCAAGTGTCAAATTAAATATTTCAACCAAACTCCAAAGAGACATGAAACTAAATATAAATTAACACTTAAATTTGTAATTTAATTTAGTGTAGGTTTCAAGGAGCGATCAAACCCGAAGAAGTGGAGTAAAGATAAACAATTAATTAGAGAGGACTCAAGTAGCTGGGTAAATAAGTTGGAGCCAGTGTGCCCCGCACCTTATTCACTTGACGAAACAGCTAAGTGTATCTCGTTCTTTATTCCGACCGTTGTTGAATCTTTATGTTTATGTAAGGGTCACGGTCACGGAGTTATAATAATATGTAATCACTGGCTTTGATGTTGGGTGAAAAGTTTTTTCTTTGTTTTAACAAATTTTTCCTGTCTTGTGAAATACCCGTTTACAAGACGCGTCTTCTAATTTATTTCAATTCAATCTAAAAAACCATTAATTCAAAGTATATTTTACCTATTATCATATTTTACCCATATATTGATTTTCTGTATTCCCTTTACTCTTTGTTATTATTCATAACTTAATTTAATAATATAAAAATAATTGTTAAAAGGTCGCTCTTTTTACCTTTTATTGCTAACATAATATTTTTTATATAATTTCAAAGGAATAATACATAATTTGATAACAAAAAGTATCTACGCAAAACTCGGAAAATTTGTCTCCCATTTGGAAGAAATTCATAGAAACGACATCGATAGAGTTTACATAAAAAGCAATCTCATTTCAATAATATTTACTATATCAATTTAAAATCATAATTTGCCAATCTAGATTTTCCAAAATATTTATCACTAGGTTTCCGCCCGCGGCTTCGCCCGCGCAGTCAAAGAAAAACCCGCATAGTTCCCGTTCCCGTGGGATTTCCGGAATTGCGTCATTTTCCCGGGATAAAAAGTAGCCTATGTCCTTTCTCGGGTATCAAATATATCCATACCAAATTTCATGAAAATTGGTTCAGTAGTTTAGGCGTGATTGAGTAGCAGACAGACAGACAGAGTTACTTTCGCATTTATAATATTAGTATGGATTATTCATCTCTTCTGAGTTTATAGCGCGGACGTCAAGCCTACTCGAATGTCAAAGAACACCGTCTTACAATTAATTAAATTGCCTCAATTGGAATGAAAGTAGCATTGAATTCTTTGACTTCCCAAATGCCATTCAGGCTCAAATTTAGGAGGAGCACAAAAAATAGGTCGCCATGTTTATAGCTCATTCAAATAATTTAATTCATGACAATTTGGGTATAGCGCGGGCGTCTCCATTGCAATTCGTTTTTGGCTCAAAAACGGGTAAATGGAGTTGATACAGTGCTTGGCAGGCTCACGGATATACGAGAAAAAGAATACTGCTGTGGTGCAGGCCAGCCGACAAACATTGAGGGACAAGGGACGGGATCACGCGGACAAAAGTCGATATAGTTTTGTTTTATATATTTTGTAGTGTTTATTCAAATGTAATTAATGTATAATAATGATTAGATTAAGAAAAGACATAAAAATAGATCATAGGCTGTGAATATCATAGGCTGTGTGCGAAAATCAAAATATTAAAAGATGATAAATAAACGTGTTTATAATAAAGATATTATAATTATTGCTGCAAGATAGTAACTATATTAAAAAAGTGATTTATTTCTGTATCTGTTTAATGTATAATAATGAAAAGATTTAAAAGATAATTTTTAAAAATATTGTAAATCCTTATTTCAATGAAGAAATATCTGTTCTAAAAATATTGCTTACAGCAAACATGTAGTAGGTACTCTAGTAAATACTGCCGCTCATAGTGAAAATCGCTACATCTCCCAACTTAACCGCGCATAAAATAGCAGTTCTAAACTGCAGCGTTTGGCACAACCGCTGTACGTAAAAAGTATCGCTGAATATGGAATACATTTTATTTACTGGATATATAACGATCCGAGATAGAACACAATCCGTTCTCTGTCCCTTTGAGCAGATTAGCCGGGCTTCTCGGTCGATTTTGTGAATGCAGACAGGCTGCGCTCGTTATACGAAACCTTTAAAAACGTTGGTTTTAAATCTATGTAAAACTTGACTGGATCAAGGCACGAGCGAAACTGCGAGGTCGAAATGTTTCCGATATACGGTATAGCATATTTTTATAACGTTGTAGTGTCACGTATAATTGTTTATTTTTAGTGATTCAAATACGCCTAGCCTATACATTAGATACATTAGATTTTCTTGTAAGAACGAAATATTTTAACGCGTTTTAAAGTAACTGTCATCTTAGTTTTTTTTTTCAAAGTCTGATTAATATAAGGTCACCCATCCAAAAGTGAATGTGGCTATAAAAAGCATACATATTAGCACCTCTTTGTTTCCACAAATATTGACGCAGTTTAATGTAATAATTAAAATATAATTAAAAAAAATTCTTAGCCGCAATGAGATTCTTAAAATAACAAATTGAAAAGAGCCTGAAAATCCACGAGAATAAAAATAATACGAAATTCTCACGTGACTTACAGCCAAAGTAACACGTATAACATAGAAAACTTCTGAATTTCATAGAGTACGAGTAATGAAAACGTTTTTAAATAACCACACAAGTATCGCTATAATTATCTTAATTTTCCACGCGATTCGAAACTTTATCGCCATAGATATAAGATTGAAATTAGTATCCATTTATGGTTAGATGGAAAAACTTCTTTCCATTAGCTGTAAGAGTCTTGACCTCCGGTCTAGGGTTTAATTTTCCTGACACGACTAAAGTTCTAAATTATCATACAAACGTTTTTAATTTCACATTAAACTGTTAAAGTTAATTAAGCTACTTAGGAATTCTTGGCTTTTAGGAAGTCATTTCGGTTGTTAAAATGGTTTTTAAGTTAGTGTAATGTTGTTTTTGGTCTTTTTTCCCATTGTAGCATGTTTTAATTGGGTTACTTTGTAGTATATATTTTTTAATTTTCAGAAAGTTGCAATTTTTACTTGTCATTATTAATAGTATGGCATTATGAGCTTTTAATAAATTTTGAAGCGGTCTCATTTTAAAGGTCAAAATAGGTATGTACTTGCTATTTGTACCGATAAACTTTATATCCACAGTTTTGAAAATAGCCTTAGTTTTATGATAACATCAGTTAAATACTCGTGCGTTCTGTTTATTTATTCATAATTTACATCGAGTAAACATATGAGCCAAGCTCGATCTCTAACGAAACCTTCTATACATACACTGTACAAGTATTCTCATTGTTAAATGAATACTTGTTTATCTTATGTCTCTGACAAGTGAAATATCAAGCCGGTATATTGGCACAGACATTCGTTTCAGCGACACCTCTGCAATACCCTCTCAGTTCATTTGCTAAGCTAATCGACGAGAAACAGAGATATCTCAGTACACTACTTTCTTAGCACTGCTTTTTATATTGAGCAATATTTTGGTATTCATTTTTTTCTAATATGTTCTAGAATTTGGAATATTTTTACTGGATACGTTTCTGTAGCAGTAGAGATTAAAGTACTGCTACTTCTGCGTAGTTAACAGGTTAATAGTGTATTTTACTTAAATCTGCACTTATCAAAGATAGTTGTTCTAATGTTAACAGTAGTCAAAGTAGTAGGATAAATGAATAAAAATAACTCATAAAAATAATCCTAAGTGTGCTTTATGGTCGACTGTACTAAGTTCCAAGAATCTTATCCTCTATCTATAAATGTTCTGTTTAACTTCTTATACTATGGAAATCCTCTTTGACATGCCGCATCGTAAAAGTAATCCAAGTAAAACTACTAAGAATTATTCGCAAAAGGAAAATGCAAGAAATGCTTTCAATTTGAAGTTAGTAGCCAAATGTACGACTAGTGAGCACGGAACCCATTAAGATACGTTTAACGGCAGGTATAATTAATGAACCCTAATATAAACGTTGTCAAAATTCATTGAATAAGTTTCTTGGAGAGAAATTTTACCAGTTTCTTTTGATTGTAGAGTAAAAACTTTAACGCGAGGTTTTCGATAACTGGGTTGTGGATGATGTTTTTAGATTTTGTGTAATTTCTAATATATATAAGTAAAAACACAGAAATAAAAACAATTAAATTTATTAAAAATATTAATTTGTACCTATATAGAGTGCCATGATGATAACGATAGATGTAAACTTATTTAATTGAGAGCTTATCTAAAATGTTAGTGAACTTAGCAGATCATTTTTAGCAGATCAAAAAAAAAAGTGAGTTCTTATCGCGTGCAGTTGAGTTCTACAGTTCCTGATACTTTTTAGAAATAGTTCTGGCGTTTTTACCTTAAAAAACGACATTTGAAAAAATGATCTGCCAACTTCCCGTAGCAGATCATTTTTAGCAGATCAAAAAAAAAATGTGAGTTCTTATCGCGTGCAGTTGAGTTCTACAGTTCCTGATACTTTTTAGAAATAGTTCTGGCGTTTTTACCTTAACAAACGACATTTGAAAAAACCCGACCTGGACCCAGCTTAACGTGATGCTAAGACGTAATGCTACGACGTGATGCTACGACGTGATGCTACGACGTATTGCTACGACGTGATGCTACGGCGTGATGCTACGCTGTGATGCTACGGCGTGATGCTACGGCGTAATGCTACGGCATGTGTTACGGCGTGATGCTACGCTGTGATGCTACGGCGTGATGCTACGGTGTGATGCTACGGTGTGATGCTACGGCATGATGCTACGGCGTGATGCTACGGCATGATGCTACGGCGTGATGCTACGGCGTAATGCTACGGCGTGATGCTACGGCATGATGCTACGGCGTGATGCTACGGCATGATGCTACGGCATGATGCTACGGCATGAAGCTACGGCATGAAGCTACGGCATGATGCTACGGCATTATACTACGGCGTTTTGCTACGGTGTGATGCTACGGCATGATGCTACGGCATGATGCTACGGCATGATGCTACGGCATGGTGCTACGGCGTGATGAAATATGACATAAATAAATTTTCTAGTGTTTCATTTTACGCGAGTATTTCTAAAAAGTATCAGGAACTGTAGAACTCAACTGCACGCGATAAGAACTTACATTTTTTTTTTTTGATCTGCTAAAAATGATCTGCTAGTTATATTATATTCTTCATTATTTTCGTAACTGTTTAAGAAATATAAAATAGAATATTTTTAAAAACAAATATTACTATTCCAAACAAGAATTCTCCGTCAAGAATTGAATTAATGTCAGAACAATATTTGTTATTTCCTCAAAAATTCTCCCGGGAATTTGCGGAAATTTGACAAAACGTTTTTTGATAAAACTATCTCAAACAAATTATCACATAAATAACACCAATACATGATTTATGAATTTATTCGTTATATTATAATTTCAGTATTAGGCTCAAACGGCTACAGAAATTGAAATAATTTATAACTTGACTTTTAAACATAAATCATACCATATTTTATTTTATTTAGCAGCAAACACAAATCTACTATAAATACATGTATAACTTTATAATAATATTATAATAAGGCTTTTATAATTTTAGCACAGGTTTACGTGCTAAGGCACAGAATAATAACTAGCGGCTAAGGTTTAGAGGTTACGTTTCTGAAGCGCGAGGATATTTCAACAGGTAGGTACCTACACAATATCGAAAAAAGAAACATAATTATTATTGTAACATATTTTATACCGACGAATAATAATATCTCAAAATTACTTCTCTATGGTACACCACAATTCAGACAGCTGGGGCTCATAATTATGCAGTTAATTAAATTAAAACTCTACCAAAATTAAGTGAATTATGTTAAATGCACTATAGTCAGACTGATCGTTATATACCTGATAAGAACATAAAAAAGATCTTAAAAGCCGAGACGAAATTCAGTTTCTTTTGGGAGGCATTAAACTGGTAACGTCGCGACAGTAAACTTTTTACAGCTAAATAAAATACAATGTTTTTGGTACGTAAGTACTGGAGGCCTAGTTGACACGAATTTTTTCATAGATAAATGTTTATAGTGCTTGTCTTGTATGATCTATAGGTAATTTGTCTTTTTATTAACTTACTAGATTTCCGCCCGCGGCTTCGCCCGCGTTTTCAAAGGAAAACCCGCATAGTTCCCGTTCCCGTGGGATTTCATGTGTTAATCCAAGTTACCCTCTATATGTGTGCTAAATTTCATTGTAATCGGTTCAGTAGTTTTTACATGAAAGAGTAACAAACATCCATACATCCATACATCCATACATCCTTACAAACTTTCGCCTTTATAATATAATATAGATTTATTTCTATATTAATTTTACTTACACGATTCTCACCTTTTCTAGCCTTGAACAAGAATCATAAAAACTGGAACATACAATCAACGAACCATTTAACTCTATGATTGCATTAAACAAGAAAAAACTATGTTTTTTTAATTCAGATAAATGCAGTACTAATGAGTGTTGCGTTTTAAATCTGATAAACTTTAAGGATACCTAATTAGAAGCAACCTACCCTTGAACTAGTTTTTTCTTCAATAAGCATCGTTAAAACATTTCTATTGAAAAAACTCACGTAACAACAAACGAGTTATACCAACTAATAATATTTACTGACTTAAATGCTATGAAAATGTATGGAAACAGGACAATTATGTACTTACATTGTAAAACAACAGCTGTAAGATATATGTATTATAATATTATACGAATTATACGTGGGTGGTGGGTAATTATTTATGTACTAGCTGTTGCCCGCGACTTCGTCCGCGATTAGGTCGTTTTTCGTCATTCGTCGTTTAAAAAAAATACGTGACACTTTATTTTTGAATGTTCTTAATTGTCTCTTATAAAATTTAACTAAATTAAAATTGAACACTGATAAGAAAATCTTAAAATCGGAGGAAATCGAAAATCTGAGGAAAACATGAATGAATGTGATTTAAATTCTACGTTACTTAGTATTTCAAATAATAATCTAAATTAAATGTAGATTAACAGTTTGAGCGCACCGTTATAGAATGTGTACCTAAGTATTAAATTACGTTAGTTTACATAGTAACAAAACAAAAACACGATGACTTTCTTTCGCGCTCGGTACCACAAACTAAGCATGTTAATGGTACGTGGCCCGCGTCACTTGACCCCCCGCGAGTTCCCCTCCGTTGCTATGCGAAAATACATTCGTCGCCCTGCTGTAGAAAAAATTGTAATACTGTGGCCTGGGCGTTATAACACGCCCAGGAAGTTCCTGAGTGCCGATAGACGTCCGTCTATCGGCATTTATAACAATTTTATATTAATATCACCATCTTGAGGAAAAGCTTCTAATGTCGATTTAAAACTGCATACATACGAATTAACCTGATGAAACATGTTCTAAAATTGTGAAATGAGTTCAGTTTTAAATTCGAGAAATATTGATAATTCTTGTATTAGACTATTCGTTGTAGTCGAATACAAAATATATTTAAAGAAACTTAGGTTGGCCTTCAGGCAAAGGGATCCTATAAAATGGTAAACTTTACTTTGTATCTTAAAAGTAAGCATGAAAGGACCTTCTGATAATTGTTGAGCACCAAAGGATCATTTGAAACGCACTACTATAAGAGCGAATATTGTCTAAGAACTGTTTAGATTGCACATGTTCCTCTAAAAGTAGTGATTTCAAAGGTTCCGGTGTATCTTCAAACGAAAGCCGACTCCTTACTCCACTTTAAAGCATTACAAAAATAACATACTACGTTAATATCGCCTATACAGAAGATGATCTGTAATCAATTGTGAGGTTTTAAGCAAACCCACTTTTATATTTGTCGGACCCCACCACCGAATTCGTAGATTGATCTTCTATGTTTACCTCTAATCTAAGTCATTAAGACTATGTCGAAATCTGTCTGCAGTAAGAGGGGCCTCCCGCTATTCCCGTTTTCAGAGACCGAATAGTTTCAATTCTTAATCTTTCATTAAACAAACTTATTAATCGTTTTTGTCTCAATTAATTGTAATATTCGCGTCCTTACTCTAGTCATTGCTTATGCTCATGTTCATCTTCAAGAGATCGAATAATATTATGGTGCACCCTATCATTTGTCAAACGGTCTTCATATTGAGTAAAAGTTTCAGATTCTCGAGATAAAATATGACGGCCGTGATCAGCTGTGAGACATTATACCCTCTCAGTGAAGGTTTCGGTCTCACGGGATAGTACATGCCGTTCGCGGTCAGCTGTGAGCCGCAATTCTCGTTGTGAAGCGGTTTCAGGTTCTCGGCATAACACATGTTGTTTTCGGCCTATAGTAAGCCTCTTACCTCTAACGATTCTTGAGAACTCTTATTTCTCATTTTTTTAGCTTTGCTCGATTTTCGAGATAAAGATTTTTTAGGTGGCACTGATGCATGAAAATAAAAATTGAGTTGAAACGGACTGAGAGTGTTATAGACAAATATAATCGGAAAGCTTCGAACTCCTAAGCTATCGGAAGTTACACGTGTTATTGTGAGTCAACCATAAAAGATATACATTTATGATGTCGGGAGATATTTTTTATATAATAAGGAGAACATTTCTTTCATACAATATGATTTCTGTGTAGCTTTAACTCTACTTTTACTGCTCTGCTCAGGAATATGTAAAATAATTGTACCAAGTTTCGTTTAAATCCGTCGAGTAGTTTTTGTTTCTATAACGGTTATACGGACAGACAGACGGACAAAAATTTTACTGTTTGCTTCTTTGGCATCAGTGTCGATCCCTAATCACCCCGTGATAGTTATTTAGGAAATATATTTCATGTACAGATTTAATATAAGTATACATAATATATTTAGATTCCAATTTCCATGTAACGTTAAATTCGACTATACAATAACTAACAGACAACGCAGGTTACTCTCGTTTCCGTAAGTTGAGGCGGCTACATATTCGGTCCTCATAACATCACTTTTAGTTAGGCAATCTGTCTGCAGTAAGACGGGCCTCACGCTATTCGTCCGTTTCCAGAGACCGAATAGTTTCAATTCTTAATCTTTCATTAAACAAACTTATTAATCGTTCTTGTCTCATATAATTGTAATATTCGCGTCCCTACTCTAGTCATTGCTTATGCTCATGTTCATCTTCAAGAGATCGAATAATATTATGATGCACCCTATCATTTGTCAAACGGTCTTCATATTGAGTAAAGTTTCAGATTCTCGAGATAAAATATGACTGTTGTGATCAGTAGTGAGACGTAATTCCCTCTCAGTGAGGGTTTCGGTCTCACGGGATAGTACAATATGCCGCAGCTGTGAGACGTCATACCCTCTCAGTGAAGGTTTCGGTCTCACGGGATAGTAGTGGAGACCGGGTTTGGTTGTCTCACGGGTTGGTTGTCACAGCGGTCTTAATACAAAACTGAACTATCGAATAAGTCTGTTGAACAGCGTGGCAAGAGCGATACAGTGACAACGCTGTCCCCACTTCGCGTCAGACCGCCCCGATCTGCCGTGAGGGCCTCACACGTGTTTATTGTTTTCGCACAGATTTTTTAAGATATGAGGACCGAATATGCTCCTCATAACATCACTTTTTGGAACGAAACGACAGCGCGGTTTAATTCAATGCCAACACCATCAGAAAAAAGGATTATTTTTAATTGTGAAAAAATATTATGATTTACACTATTAACACTCTTTTAACATAAAATATAAGTCTGTGAGTGTGTAAAAATAAATCCAGCTAATTACACATCAAACTTATGTTTATAATTTGGTATACGACATGAAAATATTTAATTGTCAAGCAATAATAATACAGATAAATACTGAACATAAGTATAATAGATATTAAGCAGTATTAGTTAAAATATACCTACTTTGACTACTTTGACTGTTAGTCAAAGTTTATTTTTACTAACAACATGTAAATGAAGAAGAAATAATAATTACCAACGAACTAACCTTATCTATAATACTTAACACGGCACATTTTTCAAATTATCTTGCTCAACTCTACTCAAAAATTTGAGGGTTTTGTTGGAACTTTAATATGTCAAAACTATGATATATCTAAACTACGATACAACTTGCATGCGGAAATGCTCATACAATTGTGAATCTAAAGAATAACTAACAACATACTATTCAATTTTATTGAGCTGATGAATATCTTTTGCCTGGAAGTAATCACCGTCGCTTAATAAATATACTGTGTTTTCTTATAAAACCGTTACATAATTTATTTTATCTATCTACTTAAATAATGAAAATGATATATTTATAAAATATAAAGCATATTATGTAAAATGATTAAAAATAAATAAATGAAGCAACTACGATTCAAAGAAAACATCTTTTTCAGTGTGAAAATGATCTTAGCAACCCTGGATGATGAACTGTAGTATATCATGTACTCTGATCCCAGTACGGTCGGTACCTCGATAGCCATAACGATAAATATTATAATCAGATAACCGCAAAGTCAAAATAAAAACATTACTTGTACAGTTGTGAGTGCAAAATTTACATTTCATTTGGCAATAACATTTTTTTCGGTACTAAAACGTAGTAGTTTGATATGTGGTTGGCTGCCCCTCCTCTCCTTCCTGAAAAATATCCTCCAAAATATCCCGAGATACTTCCAATGATTGAACCATTGGACGTTGGACATTAACTTCAGTCAAAAATTGACGAAGCGGATGATTACTAATTTCCACTTAATCCTCGCTGCTACTATCTTTATCATCAAATCATCAATTTTCAAGTGGTGTTGTAAAAATATCAGCAGAAATGTCTTCCAAAGGCGATATAATTTTATGAGCATTGAATCTGTAAATAAAAAAATCAAAAGTTAACTGTAAATCTATAAAAAAAGCTACTTACAAATAAAATTTTATCAAAAACTACTGTTCCCAATGCACCTCAAAATCAAACCAAAAAAAGAATTCATCATTTTATTTTTACATATTTCATTCTAATACCAACAAAAAACATGAATTGCCTATCATTATAAAAAATAAATACCTATAAGTAACAACTTACCTTTTGTGGGAACGCATGATGGTGAAAATTCACAAAACACGAAGATTGCATTTGATATTTTTGGTTTTATGGCATTCAATTGCTTTATAAATATCACTACATAGTATAAAAAAAGTCGCTTTCTCTGTCCCTATGTCCCTTTGTATGCTTAAATCTTTAACTTCGCAACGGATTTTGATGCGGTTTTTTTAATAGACTATAATTTATTAGGTTTTAGACAAAGCGGACGAACCCGCGGGCGGTAAGCTAGTAAATTTTTATAAAACACGAATATTTTTAAAATTGTAACCAATGAACACAATCAATATTAGATCAAGTTAATGGTGTCTAGTTTTACTTAAAATAATAAACATCTACCCTCACTTTAAAAAAATGTAGTATATTTATTATTTACACGAAATATACCTTATAGGGAAGGGAAGATATGGGTTAAAGAGTTAAATAAATAAATAACATAATTATATTTAAATTATTAATTTTTAACATTGTGTTCAGTAGTGTTAACATGTAAATTGATTTGATTTTTACGAAATCTCATAGATGGCGCTGTTACAAAATTAACATTATACAACTTACATTCTTTAAACTATGTTTCTCTTCCCAAGTTACTTAAATGGCATAATTTTTATAGTGTCAATCTAGATATTGTCAAACAACATTTATATATATGCGTCATTTGATTATTAATTTCCAATAGTTAACGTGTGTTTGATTTTTATAACACTTCATAGATGGCGCTGTTTCAAATTTGTCTTATACTGCTAAGATTCATTTAACTGTTTCTCTGCCCAAATTACGTAAATGACATAGTTTTTATTTTGTAAAGCTAGATAATAGCATGGCTTACTCGAAACCAACATTTAAACATGAGTCCTTAGATTGTACGCTGTCGTAGTACACAGAATAGGTAAGAAAAATAAAGGTTCACAGCTCCTCCCCCGAAGGTGATATCATGATAATATGTATAAACTATCCTCACCCGACCTCTACGGAATATTCATGCAAAATTTGAAGTAAATCTATGCAGTACTTTTCGAGATTAGCTCGGTCAAACATACAGACAAACAGACAAACAGACAAACAGACAAACAGACAAACAGACAAACAGACAAAAATTCTAAAAACTATATTTTTGGCTTCTATATCGATTATAGATCATGGAATATGTATTCTTTTAAAAAAATATTCAATGTACAGTTTTGACTTTCCTACGATTTTATTATATGTATAGAAAATTATTAACTTAAAATGTATATAATTATTATAATTTGTTTACTTGATATGTCTATTAGTATCTACAAGTACCTTAGTAAACGTATTATGACATAATACGTTTAACGACATAATATCTCAAAATAATATGTTCATAGTCTAAAAATATATTTTTAAATGAATTGTATGTGGGTTGCTCCCACGCGCTATGTTGTAATATACGAGCGATTGTGTTTGTTTTTCTTTGTGGAACTTAAAGGAACAATAAAATAATGAGGAAAAATAAATATTATATTATATACCTAATATATTATAATACATGCGATTTTTATAATGTCACCTAATCAATTAAAATAAATCACTATTAATAATAATTAATTATAGTTTTTGTCATTAGTATTTGACCATAATATTTCATGCAATAGGTTCTACATATTTTTAAAACTATATTGCAAACAACAACTTTAACAGAATTTTCAAACATTATTGCAACAGCGTTGTACTAAAAAACGTAACAAAATACCGCAGCTAATAGATAGTAAGGTAAGTTATTGTGCACTGGGCGAAGGTTATCAGCTCTGAAGTGTTTTCATATTTTGCGCAATAACTCCATAAATTATGAACGGCCTAAGGACTCCTTTGGGCGTGCTGTATTCTACTTTCTTTTTTCTATTCTGGCTTCCATCTTTTATCACTTGAAAAGTTTTATGTTCAATATTCTCTAGTTGTTTCGTGTTTGTCTTAATTTATACTAATATTATAAAGCTGAAGAATTTTTTTTTGTTTGACGTGCTAAACCCAGAAACTACTGGTCCGATTTGAACAATTATTTCGGTGTAAGATAACTCATTTATCGAGAAAAGCTATCATTACGCTAAGACCAACAGGAGCGGAGCCACGCGGGTGCAACCGCGAAGCACAGCTATTTGTAATTGGCTATTCAGAATAATATAATATTCCTCCTCTCCTGTATGAAAATATAAATCTGCTTCAAAATATTGAATCAGATGTTTATGAAAAAATCCACATACAATGAATATAGCGTAGCTTGTGTATCTAATTTTCTTCAAGGATTTTCCATAACTTTTTAAAATATAAGTTACAGAGACTTTCACAATAATATTATTGTGTCAAATACTCTGAATTGTTGTTTCCTAAAGTTATAGAAAAAAATAATATGTGCGTTTGTTATGTGTGTTTGTTAATTGTGCGTTAAGATGATGCTATAATATTTATACAATTCAAACCGAATATGAATTCAACTGAAGATCAATACATTCAATTTTTTTTAAATATTTATTTAAAAACATAAACGATCTATAAACTGCCGAATCCAAGCATCCACGTAGACACTTAACCTGTGGAACAAAATCAGAGCGTCGAGATAAACGCGCGACGTGCTGAGCGGGGCGTCTGGCGCGTGATCAATGCTCGCACCTGTGACTGATCGATGCGACGCCACCCACTACTATGCTGTCTTGGGATGGCTAAGCTAGTACATACTGTATTTAGTAAGTAATTTCTATAAAAAATTAGCTTTGAAAAGGTTGAGCTGATGACAGAAGATTGAGCTTTGTTGACATACCACCAAGGCGAAGCAGAGAACGCGATTTTAACTTTAATATCTTTCTTCCTAATATAATTTATTGCATCAATTAATCTCAAATTAGGATTCGCTCCGGCAAAGTTTGACGGAACTATTCCTAATGTGTTACAATATTGATGATATATTTGTATTTGACAGCTGGCGCTTTCTGCCCGCTCCCATTTTCAATCTAAGCTTTTAAATTATCCCTAATATTGAGTACTTATCGACATTGTAACTATTTTTAGGTGTTTGTCCAATTTTTGTTAACCCCTACTAACGATATCCGTTCACAAAACCCATCGAGTTCCCGTAGTAGTCAGATTATCGTCAGGTCTTGGATCGCTGCAAGTATTTATAGCTTGTCCCGCGTCACTGCCTCGCTGCCTCATTTATCTGCGTTAGCATCTCCATTCGATTTTATCGGAAAAGATTTACAACCTTTGCTGTTTATTTTTTTAAGAATTCTGCCTTTATCCGTAGAGCCTTGCTGGGATTACCATTTAGACGACTTTTGAGCTTTAAATTATGAGTTTAGATCGGCTTTCAGGTTTTACACGGCTTAATTGCGAGCCAAGTTGACGGGGAAGGTTATTTATTAGCTTGGGAAGGTTGAGGCTTGAAGACCGATTCTTAGAAATAGCGGTCGTTAAAAATATCATACTTTAGAAATTAGAATGTCGTCAAGTTAAATTGAATTATTGATGTTGACGGAAGCTGGTCCAAATTGCAGACATGGTCAAAGAGTGATTTTAAATCGTTATTATTTTTTGAGTTGCAAAAGTTTATAATTTGCAAATTAATTATTATAGAATAAACCTTGAGTCAATATTATGGTAATAAATAGATTAACCAAACTAACATCTTTTGCACTTTTGCATTATTTTCCAAGAGCAGTCAATGTTGTAGAAAATAGTAAACTAAAAGGAACCCTAAAACGCTCGTGCCTTTCTAAAAATGTCTTGAACGTGTTAATGATGTTATGGCATCAATGGATATGAAAGGATGTTTGTGAAGCCATACAACCCGTGATACAACAGTGGCGCCCTGACAAGGTGCAATAAGGTCACGGTTTTGGTGACAAGCGAAAGAGATTTTTATTCAGGACGAAATAAAACTTAAAATCAAGTGTCATTCAACATTTCTAAGTTAACTGCGTCAATATTCTAACCATAATAGATTCTTTGTATTTTTAATTGGTTTAAAATTATTATTATTTACACTTGATTAACCTCTTAATGTCGTTACCACCATTGTTTCTACAATAAGTAAGAGTTTCAACAGGTGATTGCTAGCTTTTATTTTAAAAATGAAATCTGTCCAAATTAGTGTATTCCACGGTAATGCTGATTACTATAATTGTTTTTTATAAAAATAAAAAGAATCGGTTTATTTTTACGTCCAAGTACGTTGTACAAATATAAATAAACCATGACTTTTCCTTATAACACAAGGTATCAACGAAATTTTCTACAATCTCAGTAACAATTTTATAATAATAATTCGCTATCTCATGCCACGTATCCATACCGTACTCATTACTATGTCACAAGACAAGAAACTCAGGTTTCTCCACTTGAAGGGGGAGACATATCGCCTTACAATATTATATTGTTATTTGTTAAAAGACTGTCATTACGTTGGAATTGTCGAATAATAGCAGTTAACGCGTATTTTTAGAACAATGTGTAATTGGAACAAGGAATACGAAAATAGGACTTATTACCAAGACTATTATTACATTGAAAGTAGAGCAGATGCTTATTGAAATGTAATAATATTATGTTATATAATATGGTAATTATAATATCTTTAATTACATAAAAAGGCGCGTTTAGTGACGCTTTTAATTGAAGATTCACTGAACATATTTAAATATTTTTTCTTTGTATCATTACGTTAATAACTAAGGAATAAAAATATAAAAAATCACCAAAAAAATGTTGAAACGGGAACAGCAAGGGCGTAAAATAATAATTATTCGACTTTTTATCTGTTTGTCATTTGTTATTGTTTTTTCGCTGCTTTAATACAATAAAATTATAATTTTCCGCGCAGAAACACGCTCAGCAATAAATGTCAACAACTATTGATATTATATTATTACGGCAAATACAAGTTATTTTTTCCCTGGACATTATCTTGAAGCTTTCTCTAATCGGATGAGGACATATAATAGGTTCGTGGTTTCGCCCCTTCTCATAATATCTTTAGTTGTAAGCCTACAGGGGGTTTAGAGCTTCCTATGGTTTATTGTGGTAATAATATATATAAAATAATACTATAAATTAATGTAAATCTAAGCTATTTTATACGTAACGAGTCAATAATTTTATTGGCTAGTTATCAAACACTAATAAGTAATGAAATTTGAAATTTTGTTTCATGTTGTGTTGTTTTAATTTTAATTAAGTATTGTATTCTGTGTCAATTGTGTTTGTTATTATTGTGGAGTCAAATAAATGATCTTTCTTTCTTTCTTTCAAATTTGTACATAATTTTCGGCATCAAATCGGGTCAAATGTATGTATTACTACAATTCTAACAAATAAAATGATTGCTTTGATTTGATTTGAAAAACTTATGCTATTATAATAATATGCTTGTTGTACCGTTTGTTTACACAGTGTACGAACTATGTACGCAAAAACGTGTCAAATATTATGTACGCAAAAATTTAACAGTTGTCACTACATAAATAATATTCTTTATTTTGCTATTTTCCTCCACTCATCAATTATTATCGAGCATATGATTAGTATCATTCAATTAAAAAAAAAACGTATTTATGAAGCAAAATATAAATAAAGATCAGGCCATTCTCCGCGTTCAAAAACCCTCAAGGAAAGAACATCAAATGAATAATTTATTTATGTAAGCAACCAACGTTATTTCTCTCAATTTTCTCATTTCATACCTGTTTATATTCTTATAAAAATACACAAAGAATGTGGAAATACTGCTTTTGTATAAAAGCAACATAATTTCACATTCGTCTATGTGGTGTGTTACTCGAATAATGATAGATACTAAAAATGAAGGTTACTCAAAATATAAGATTTCTTATTAGAAAGAAGATCATTTTTGGTTATTTAGATGCCTCACCCACTAGCCTATATACCTATAATAACTCTTACACTTATACTATAAAACTAGTTTACTGCCCGCGGCTTCGCCCGCTTTGAATAAATTATATACTAAAACCTTCCCCTTGAATCACTCTATCTATTAAAAAAAGCCGCATCAAAATCCGTTGCGTAGTTTTAAAGATTTAAGCATACATAGGGACAGAGAAAGCGACTTTGTTTTATAATATGTAGTGATTATGTAATTATTGTGATAAAATTATTTAGCTCGTTAGTTTATTAACTTTCTACGTGTATGTATGTACATAAATATATATGTAGTTAAAAATCAATTCATCATCCCCTATATTGGATGTTGTTAATTTGTATTATTACTCGTTACTTTAATTTTATCTTATCTTATATTTAAAACCACACTTTTACCCATAAGAAACTTAAATAGTTTGGAAAATCCAAAAGTGCACGCCTCATAATTTTTTTTTAATAATTATTTTTTATTAATTATTATTTTTGTTTATTTAATAACAATTAAACCACATCGAATCAGACCCTGAAAAATGAAAGGGTTCTATTCCTGAGCATACTCAAGCGTAAGAGAAAAAAAAAGACTCGATTAGTAAAGTATTTCAGTCGCTATCGTGTTAACAAGAAAATCCTCCGCACATACAGACACACGGACGTCCAAGACAGAACTTTTTAAAACTGTTTTTTAACTAGTTTAAATAACAAAAATGACATCAAAAATATCATGAATGTTAAAAATAGTGTTTTTTCTTAATATGTGTGTGTATGTATCATCTTACAAGTGCAATGTATGATACATAAAGACATTTTGAGTTTGAAAAATCAGATGTTTTGCGCGAAGTGACAGTAGTACCCACCTCAACGCTTCGCTTATGAGGCGTGCAATAAAGTGATATTTATTAATACTTTCATGTTGTATTAAGTTATAAAGCTATGAAATCATCAGCCGTTACTTTGCGCCTTCAGTTCCCTGCTCCCATTGCATTCCACATCACTATTGCACTGAATAAATAAAGCAATTTGCTTTCCTTTAAAAAACCTTCAAGAAAATATCATTTTCATATTTCGCGATCTTGCTTTACTGAGCCATAAAATATTTATAGTAAATAAAATATTTACGTTTGTAGCTACAGAACTGCAAAGCAATATTCCCGCGTAATATTCATTTCTGATGAAACTCGAAGTAATGTAATTGCTTCACTATTTACTGATGGATGTTAGAATGTAATTTTGTTTTTGCCTCACAAAGTACCTAGGTATGCTTCTTTGAACTTTTTAATGGCGATGAGACTGCATGTGAAAGCAAACTGCGCGTGGACCTTTGAAAATTCATAATCAACTTGCAATATACACTTATAACGATGTTATTTTTTATCTATTTTCTAGATTTGGGATTTATTTTGAACATGTTTAAAACGGAAGTTAATTAAATAAACTTCGTAGACATTATTTATGATTTAATACCACTTGGCTCATTAACATTAGATGTAAATTGAATATTATTAAATAATAAATAAAAGCTTAATTGTAGGTATATATTTTTAAAATACAATATGCTGATATAGATGTCATCATATAATTATAATATTTGTTTTAAGCCTGAAAACAAAATATGCAATAACACTAATAATAAAATGATACTACATTTTTTATTTAAAAATAAGTTGTTATATTTGATATTGAAGCAAAAGTTATTTCACAGAGCGAATATTATATTTATTTACTCGTACATAATATGAACATAAAGCCATATAGTCAGTTTTATCAAGGATAGTTCTCTTCACATATAATAATAATATGTTATTATGTTGTACAATAATAGTGTTTGTAAACATAGTCAATATATATTTTAACCCTCTTAGCGGATGGGTCGGAAATCCGATACCGGGGAATTTAGACGAGGCATCGACAGCACCCCAGATATTCTACTGGGCTCATAGTAGGTACCCGACGACAGAAGGAGGGTTATGTTTTTCATGGCGATATTTGTTTACCGATATACATTACACAGAAACACACTCCAATTGAGGTGAAATCGTCGTAATATCTAACAATTTATTTTTAATTGGTCGTTTTTTGTAGAATAACGCCAGGCCGTACCTACTGATTTTGTAAAAAAAAATGCATAAGCTGACATAATTAAAATCTAAGATTAAAATAATTTCGTGACGTTCTTTCAAAAACAAAATGTTCAAATTGTTTATTTAAATTATTATAGTTATAGCCAATGATATTTTCCTCTTGTTTCTATATAATAATATCATTGGTTATAGCCAGACATGAATTTTAAATTATCAAATGAATATACGAGGAGACTATATTATTATGAAGTCTCATAACGTAGACTAAATATATTATATAAGCAACCCAGAGTAACCGCGAATTTAATTATAAAATGTAAACATATTCATAAATAAAATTAAATGAAACTCAATAAAAATACACAAACATACTCATATAATTTTAACATAGTTCAGTAATTTAACACATTAAGTATTTAACGGTTTTGCTACATTTATTTATTTTACTAAGATTTGTGTTAAACTAATAATGGAAACTCATTTGAAAATGTACCTAACATTTTAATTAGAAGAGAGTCGTTATAAAAGAAGTAGAAACATTTTCATGAATCTAATTAACAATAATTAAATAAAGACCTAGGTAACTAATTATTTTTTTCAAATTAATTAAGTCCGTTGTTCATGGTCGTTATAATGCTGGTTTACACAGGCGCTTTCCATGACAAAGCCACGTCCACATAGACCGTGTAAAACAAGGAAAAATTCTTCGCCAGGCTGCTCGCTCTCTGTGAACTTACCAGTTCTTGAATACATTAATTTCTTTGCAATCTAAATAACATTGCTAAAATAAGCGGTCATTAATTTTCTACCTTTATCTTCTATTTCTACACCAAATTAAGCAACAAAACCGCCGCCATTTTTGACAAACTTCTATCAAAACTATGAATAGGAAAAAGGTGTCTACAATCTGAATAGATCCGCTCAATACAAGCCAGACGTAAAACGAAAGTGCACTGCAAACAAAAGTAATGAAATAGCGAAGGCTGGGTCTTTTATAATTTCTTTCATCGGGCTCGGAGTGCAGTTCAAAGCGCATTTAGCGATGACGTAATGCGTGTGTAAGGATAATAATAACATTGAGAGCAGTTGGCGAGCGGACTTGATGTGTGCTGGGATAGGTTATAAGCGAATAGCGAATAGTATAGCCATCGTAGGGTTGTTTGCTTAACATTAAATGATAAAACGATACCGTTTGATAAAAAGCCTAGACTCTGAGCTGAAACTATTGATGGAGCTAATTGATAGCGAGTTATGCATCACGAACTCATTTTTAGAGTTTAACTTCAATGAATCGTGTTGCTATTGCATATTACGCCTTTATCATTGCTTTTGTCATGTAAAAATATAATAATGTATCTGATATAATATAGTTTATCTGGAGACATGTAATAATAGGACTCATGTAAGATTCGTTATTCAAAGAAATAAACAAATAAAAATTGAGACAAATCCCTACTGCTTTTTTTGCTGCATTGGTTTACTAACCAATGAAGCAGTATGAAAACATTCAAGACAAGGACCAAGCTTTTAAAGTCTTATGGTTAGGGAGCCAGGTGCAAATTTGGTTAACTATTTCCTCTCAAGAGATAATTCGTCAGACGCATGAGAGTATAGTATTATAAAGCCTCGTGAACGTCAGCTGGCGCTCGGTTGGGGGGGTGAGCGGTTGTAGCCTCCCACGCACATAGGAAAAAAAATACATTCATTCATTCATTTCCTCTCAGCTAAAAATTTGTCAAATTGTAGCTAACCCAATATCTCAACGAAAAAAAATAGTCAGCTGGTTACAACATGGTGTATTATACGTCAGCTGGTGTCTCGAACATGAAAGTTAAATTTAAAGAAAAATTTATTTTCCGTTATTTCCTCTCAAACAAAAATTTACCTGATGATAGCTTATATGTAACTGTGGATAAATATATATGTCAGCTGGCTGTATCTTGGTGGAAAAACCGTCAGCTGATACGGGAGGCTACAACCGCTCTTCCCCCCAACCGAGCTCCAGCTGACGTTCACGAGGCTTCATAATACTATACTTTGATGCATTTTACTAATTACCGCTTGAGAGGAACTTGGTCATAAAATCTGCTGCTGGCTCCCGGACCATTATAATTGCATACAACTTTAATGTGCATAATTTTGGCATGAGCGATGCCTCTTTCTCGTCTTCAAAAAGAATAATGACATGCTACCTTAGTAAAAAGTGATTGTTATGTTTTTAAATAAATATAATCTAATAATTGCTATTCGCTCGTAAATTATACCACCCGACTTAAACGAGTGGGCACCCCATAAAATATTACAGCAGCAAAAACCCTCATCCATGCAGCCATTTCATGATAATTGTTATGGAACATATGAAATTTGCCCTGGTTCCTTTTTGTCGGCTATTTTTCTGACGAACGTGATAATACATGAATGTGAAGCGCCAATGTTGTTATCATAATGTAATTAAATGATGGGCCCTTCGCAATGGGCAGCCTTGGGCGAGTAGAGGCAATCACGATAGTGAATAGGGCCTGAATAACTATGGTAGATCATCATTGTAGGTGTTTATCCATAATCGCCTTAATGGCCAAAAACTGTTGGGCCAACGCTGACCATCGTGTCCTCTACACGATGGGCAGCCCATGAAGTTGCTTGTACTAGTTGCATTTATTTATACTGTTTTATCAATTACCTGCATATACACATCTACTCTTAGCATTTACTACATAATATTCATTTACACTTATAATATTAGTTTATTAAGATAAATCTATAACTCAGAATTATTATAAAAACTTCATAACACACCTTTCAATTAAATGTTGGCAGCTCTATATAGAGTTTTTGAACATAATTTCTTAATTCTTTACCACATTCGTCAAAACCTCAGTTCGTAAAGTGCTCAAAATGGTACACATGTAGGGAAATAGTACATTACAGGCATTCCGCTGAAATATCTCCACTTGAGAAAACTCACGAGCACATTGGAAGCGTAATTTTTAAAGAATTCGCGAAAGATCTGAACGTGGCTGCCGACATGTAAAACCTCTTTAAGAGCCTCCGAGCTTTGTTACGTTTTAAGGTTAGCCGTGGTATAATTCTAAATTGAATTTTTGCTGGTTTTCCATTATGTTTCGTAAAACCAATTGCTTTATAGCTAGAAGGAAATTATATATATTATATTGTATCTGGTCGACTTATTTTTCTCATTATTTTATTTGAATTCTATCCACAAATTGGGGGTTTTATTTTATGATTTTTTTTGTACTAACTATCAAACCTGCGAAAGTAACAATAACTGAATATATTTTAAGGAATAAATATTACGATTAAATCTTTTCCTTTATTATACTTTCTTATATATATATATCTATTATATTGCACAAAACCTCCTTGTTACAGTTTAGTACAAAATGTGACTATATATCAAATTTTTACGGAAAATAGACCGAAAAAGGAGCAAATTTGTATGCGATCGTGATCATAGCCTCAAGCGAAGAGCTAGTAAATACATAAACATACAGTATGAGGTATCTTTTCTCTTATAAATTGAGAAAATAACATTTAATACAGACATTCTGACCTACAGTTTATTGATGTTAAAGCGATTCCATTTACATCTTTAGCATAACGAGAATTCCGTTTGCTTTTAATTTTCATTCATATTTATACCTTCATTTACAAATATGAATTATATCTTGAATGCTATAAATGTGATAAAATTATTTTGCCTTTTGAACATTAGCTTAGGATAACGATTCCTAAAATGTAGGTTTTATTTGGTATAAAAATATTAGTTTTCCACTTTACCTGTATGTTATTTATGTTATATCTATTCATTTTTGTAATGATTTATTCATAGAGATGAATGCCTATATTCAAAGAAAATATAGAATTAAATGGAGCCACGAATTTGTCTCTATATCTATTGGAAATATTGGGATACACGGGTATGAAAAAAATGTTCAATTCCTTATAATAGATATTATATTTTTTTACCAACTTATCTTGTGCCGGTTGTTCGCATAAACTGGAATCGTATTATCAATTTATTATATTAGTGTGAAGGAGAGTCAAAATGTACCTTTATGAAAGAACAAATGAGTTAATTTTTAAACTTTTCTTTGTAAACGACACTTATGAAACAAAGCTGTAAGTAAAGTAATATTAGAATGCCGACGCTCTAAGTATGTAAACCTTTGGAACAATATTTATGGTACGGTGCTACGCTAAATCCATTTTAAACAAGCAACCTATATGTATGCATAATATTATTGTTATTACCATAATATAGGTTGTAGCCTGTAGGTATAAGCATGTAGGATTGTGGTACATAATTATATTATGACAAACATTGCCTTTAATATTATTTTATACTAGCTGCGCTTCGCAGTTTCACACGCATGGCTCCGCTACTGTTGGTCTTAGCGTAATGATATATAGCCTATAGCCTTCCTCGATAAATGAGCTATCTAACACCGAAAGAATTTTGCAAATCGGACCAGAAGTTCCTGAGATTAGCGCGTTCAAACAAACTCTTCAGCATTATAATATTAGTATAGATGCATCTTAAAACATGGAATCTCTATCACAACGCGGGTGAGTTGCCCTAACAAATCAATGCATTATGTACCCACTTCATTATTGGTTCGCTCCTGAGCGTTAATCCTGCGATTTCCAACTAAAATTGGACTGCATTTTGTGGATATCGGAGCGGTTGCGGCGGGATTGCTCTCGACGCTGCACCTACTTTATGTAAATCACAACCACGACTTCATTCTGCATTGAAAAATATCATGGACACTGTATTTATTTTTGATAAGTTTAAATCTACTTAAAATGAGCTGTGCGCACGAATAAGCCACAATTCATGCAATTTATTGTGGTCGGTAAATTGTGGGTGTATTCAAAGTTTTCTCTTTGTTAATTTTATGAATCACCAATGAAATCCATCAGCATCTATATTTTAAAGTGAATTGGGTTTATGTGTTTACGAATTTCATAAATGCGATGAAAGATAATACGATAAATGGTTAAAATATAGTCTACAGTACAAAACACGAGCTTGATTTCTCATCATCAAGTAACGTTATCTAGAGAACAAATATTGTGTGCTGTTACTTTTTTTTGTAAAAATACTATTAGATTTATTATATTTATCTAACGAAATTTACTCGGACATTGACATATCTAGCCAAGAGGCTCTATATGTATGTATATATGTCAATATCTGTCAACTGTCTCTATATTTTGATTTTAACCAACAACTCTGTTTCTATAACAGCTTATTTTATATCTACGAAACTTATCAAACACTCATTAAATTATACCAAATCCCTACAGACATTCCTTCCGCCAATATATCAAATTGTCGAACCAAAATCAAAGTGTTATTAGCAATTCAATAGAACAATCATAACTGAAAGTGGTTTACGAATATAATTAACTGTAAGTTAATAGCGCTTCAACAAAGTGGAGTAATTACAATAACAACGGGTAATGTGTTGCGAAATTGTCGTATGAATTGTAAATTGATTGCTGTTTATGTTCAGCGACAGTTTTCCTAGCTATCGGGATTCTAGAACATTCTTTGATTGGTATGTGCTTTGCTATTAGATCTTTTATGAGAAAATAATTACATAATCAGACTTTTAAAATGTTTTTTTTTTTAAGTCTGATTATGTAATTATTTTTTCATAAAAGATCAGATGCATACAGAAATAACATCAAAAGGACAAAATACACATAGTGGCCAGCAGTGAACTTCCATACTCAAGAAAGAAAATATTTAGTACAACAGAAAGTGAATTGAAAATTAACAAAATAATAAGAACGTCGCATAAATCGTAACTATCGCAAGAATGTTATATAAAACATAATTTAAAAGAATAAAATATATAACGCTATCTGAAGACCTAGTTAAATCAACTTGGTTCCGACGTAAATCTGAGCTCGAGCTTTCTGGAAATGCCTCGAAAACCGCGGGAACTCAACAGTTTTGAATGTGTAATTTGCACTTGTATTAAATGAATTGACATTTCTGTTTCTTACAGAATATCCGCCTTTACTGCGACGCCTGAGTTCTTATTTAATCCTTTCATTTTAACTTAAACTTTACGTCGTTCCTCTTTACAGGTGTTGTAATAATTATTATATTAGCAATAAAAAAGTGGGTGTGTGCCGAGCACACGTGTCAGAAGTGAAACTTCATTGGCAAGATTATACCAAAATCGTCGCCTTTCCATGACGTGACGCGACCTTGAAATTCAAAAGCACACAGATTGATCTTCTATATTCGTTCAAAATAATCCAATAAATTTTATAATTTTTGTGATTTTTATTCATAGTAATATATTTTAATTAATGATTCGCAATATGATATTATGTTCGTATCCCTTTCACGACTACTAAGAATTCGTTTTGAGAAACTCTTTTCAGAGATAATTTAATATTTACATAGGTACTTGGTAATGAAAATATTGATTCTTTATTTTGTATCAGTTTCTCGGAATAAAGAGCCTGATATTTTTTTATGTGAAAGTTTTAGTAATAGTAGACTTTAACTGAGTACACCAACTTGAAGTAGAATTAATAAACATCTGATCTTTCAAAATAATAAAATTTCTTTATCACAAACATTATGACGAATTAGATTCGATTTTTTTTTTCATTAATATAGTAAATAATAAAGTTGATTGCCGTTTTACTTTCATGGCTAAATCAAAGCTTTTTGCTATAAATGAAATTAAATGACAATATTCAAAGAGCCAGGGTAAAAATACACTTTTTTCCCAAAATCAACCACACTAAGGTTTGTATTAAAACTCACCATTTTAACAATGGCTTAGGTTACCAATATAGAAAAGTTTTCTTCACATATTATCGCCACAAAGAACAAAGTACATAAATATACTATATTGCTACATAGCATATTATATAATACGTAAGTACACAGTTCTACCTTCACGTCTTTTATGTGATGAAGTAATAATAAGCCGCAACTTCGCACCCAAAACTTTGCCAAAGTTTTATATCCCTTTTACGTGCATAGTGTTTATTTCGTTTGTGATCAGAATTAATCAGTTTCGGGTCAGCCTTTACGTAGAATAGCCGTTTAATTTGATTATACTTTTATTAAGTTAGTTATCGGGTTTTCATTAATGGCAGTAATTAAATTATTAATTACTAGCGGTCCGCCCCGGCTTCGCCCGAGGTACATATTTCGCAATAAAAGGTAGCCTATGTTCTTTCTCAGGGTCTAAAGATTATCTGTGCCAAATTTCATCAAAATCGGTCCAGTAGTTTATGAGCCTATTCATTACAATCAAACAAACAAACAAAGTTTTCCTCTTTATAATATTAAGTGTAGATATGTGATATATGTTGGGTATAAATGTTCCTAAACTTGTAAGCGAAATGTAAAATTGGGCAACGAAATAATTGAAAATTAAATAATATGATAATTAGGAGAAATATAAAACAATAACTGATGTTAAAGTGCGTAGACATAGCTATAAATATAGGTAATACATAAAGGCTTATGATGGTATTGCTATACTAAAATGATTATAATATATCGAGTCAGCTCAGCTTCAATGTTGGATAACTATTAGCTCAAACGTATTTCCCCAGTTGCCTATAACTGCAATACTGTTTATTGCTTAAATACGTATTCAGGTTATGTTTAGACTAATAGAAATTCATCTTCACAACGTTCGTAAACTACTATTTGATATTTTGATCTCTACATTATTAGAGCTATGTTTTTATTAAATGTTAATGATAAAAATATGATGAAGTATGCAATATTTTAAAATGATATGAAGTAAACTAAATGTTGCTTTAGTGGTTAGCATGTTCGATTACAAATCGCTAGTAGGTTAGATTCCTGCTTTAGATCATATAAGATTTGAGCCCGCGGCTTCGCCCGCGTTTTCAAAGGAAAACCCGCATAGTTCCCGTTCCCGTGGGATTTCCGGGATAAAACCTATCCTGTGTATTAATCCAAGTTACCGTCTATATGTGTGCAAAATTTAATTGTAATCGGTTCAGTAGAATTTGCATGAAAGAATAACAAACACACACACACATCCTCACAAACTTTCGCATTTATAATATTAGTTGGATTCATTTTCAGAAGCAGCTTTGCACTAAAATATGCGTATGAACTAACGACTTAAAGATGGGTTTTATTTATGTAAATAAATAATATATCTACAAAAAACAAACTTACCAATAAACACACAAGTCACAATATACATTTTATTTCGCCCTACATAACTTAATTATTTCACAATTCAACACAAGGTCCATTGTCAAATATCATCATCTCAAGTGGAACTCCCTCATTACCCATTCAAACTTTAATACAGGTTGATGTATGGTAAATACAAGTATCTCGTAGATTTATTCCGTCCTACATGACCAATATGCAAATGGTAGATCAATTGACGTGTGCACACCATGTGGGCACGTTGCTTCGATTAATTAATCGCTCGAAATACATGCTTCGTGTATATAGCTTTACCTATATTTAAAGGAAAATACACTGGAATTCTTGTGATATGTCTGAGCGTGGAGTTGTTTAAAAATTGTGTGATATGAATTAAAATGTAAAATTGACATGATTTGAAAAGACATACATATTCTTGCCGGTTTTTTAGTCTGTAGACTGTACTGCTGCTAAACAGGTTTTCCTTGGGTTTTCCCATGGTTTACCACCTGTTTGGAAATGTTTTATGTATATTTATGTTTATGTGTAATTTCGAATTTGAATCATGTAAAGACAATTCTTAAGTGTTTCTAAAAAGAAGTCATCTAGACTTTTTTTTAGAAATACCTACTATATTAATGCTTTAATTGCTATAAATAAAATATAAATGTTTACGCTTGATACCGATGCACAAATTAAGACATCCTATTTATATTTGTGGTTTACTTGATAAATTATTTATTAATATTACATACCTTACTATTCTTTCATTCTAAAGAGCATAAAACTATCACACTTTATACAAATTTACCGAGAAATCTACTCTAATTCGGGTCATTTGTAACAGGATGGCGGTTCTACAGGGGTCTTAGTACGCAATGACAAAAAGAAAAATGATGGTCAGAACGCTGATATCGATTACAGTATCTTAAGATATTAATATTATAGTATCTTCACCGTGTGTGGCGCACTTTATTCGTTCAAGGAACGAAGAAGTATTTCACATTAAAAGATCTCATTACCGACTCATGCTTCCTCTAATCTATTTACTGTCTGATCCTTGCGAGCTCAGAAAACAGATTTGTTGACATTTTCTTGCCAATCACACACTTTATATACTGTAAATGTTATCAAGTATTCATTTTATTTTATATATTTTATCCGAAAAGAGAATCCTGTTAACATTTTAATAGCAAAAGAGAAAAGCCCTATCAATTTTTAACTTTTAAATGATTTTTACGATCTCTATGTGTTCGATATAATATTAGTTTTGATAAAAAACTATTCATTTTTAACATTGTGCGTTATGAAAGTCATGATGAAAAAATAATTTTAATCCACACAAAGCACCAACTACGTGTTTAAAACATATAAATTCGAAACGTCTTAATCAAAGAACTTCTATTATACTGGTTTAATTGCGTTACTATATCGCATGTTAATCGTTCTAGGCGAGAAATATAAATCTAATTATTACGTGTTTTAATAATTGCATGTGACACTTATATTTATAGTTTCTTTTCTGATAAAGAAAATAAAACATACGCATTGTATAACAACGGGTCACCATGAAATTTGACTTTGATTGCAAAGCATTAAATTTCGTAGTTTAGGTCGTAATTAGACGGAAAAAAAATATATGGCATGAAAAACTTTGCTTTTGTGTTTAGAAGACTGATTGAAGGAAATTTTTAAAAATCTCGGATTTTAATTTTTTATTGAAAATAAAACTATTGAAATAAAAATGTTTATTATTTTTATTAAGTTTTACTATCAAATTAGCTTACAGAGAAGTGGAAAATAACTTAAAAGTGCACACTTTTACTTTTTCTTTTATGTTCATAGCTACTTTCTCTCTATAAACCCCAAATATAGTCGCCCATCATGTTTTCATTGTATTGGCCTTGATAGCGTTGTTCAAAATTCATGATGTCCTGATGGAAACGTTCTCTTTGCTCTTCGGAATAGGCTCCCATATTGTTTTTAAATTTATCCAAATGAGCATGCAGCATATGTACTTTTAATGACATCCTGCAGCCCATGGCCTTAAAATTTGTAATTGGAATTTGCCTTTCCTTCCAAACACCTTTTACAATATCTACAAGCAACATGTGGAGCCCATGGCTTATCTTGATTCCGTACAGGACAGTCAAAATATGCTTCATAGGCTTCACAGAGAACGTGAGATGTCTTTAGTTCATATTTCACGTCTCGAACTTTAATAAATTGACCACATATAAAACAAAATGCATCAGCATCGTATTTGCACTTTCGTGACGACATTTTAAGTTATTCTGGGCTTGTAAATAATACCTGATGGTTGTTTATCACTCGGGTGCCATCTAGCGGCACAGTGTAAACGTTAATACCCCACTCTCACCGCGCGGTCTTTTTAAAAATATTAAAATCAATTAAAATTTATGAAAAAATTGAAAAATTAGTATTATTATTATAACTATCACAAAAGCAAACTTTATACCGAAAAAAGGTATTTTCTTTTCGTTTTTGTGCATAACTAACTGGAAAATAATAGTATAAACTTTAGGACAAAGAACGAAAATTTTTTTGTCGAGTCGTGATAATCATACTAATGCCTCCTTGGTCATTTTTATTCTTATTTCATAAGCAATTAAATGCAGTGAGGATTGGAGTTAATCACATAGAATACAAAATCAAACACTTGAATCGAAACATATACTGTGTATTATATAATAATATACTTGCACTATAATAATAGTGCAAGTAACACTATAACGTGAAAATAACATTTACGTAGCGTACCTTTATAGTTTTTTATCTAAAATATTCGATAGATACCTTTTAATATTTATAAAAACCCTTTAGTTATATTTTGCTCTATACTGAAATTGCAAATATCCTCCCTGACTTTGAAATATAGTTCTTGTCTATTTTCTAAAAAAAATTAATAAAAATAAAGCAAAGGCATACATCATAATATTACATAATTCCGTTTGAGGACAAAAGCATCTGGATTGTAATTATTCCTGATACATGCAAGAATATTTGATAAAAATACATTCTTCCATTTTTGAGACCGAATGAAATAGACGTTTTATTTTCAGCATCTGTGTATATTAAACATATTATGCATACTGTGTTAGTTTTCAGCTATAATATTAAAAATTGGCTATTATTATAAAGGCTGTTTATCACAACTATTCAATTATCAACATATTTAAAAGTCTTTAGTCAGTTTTTCTAAATCATCAAGAGATGTAATTTATACACCACTAACACTTCATATAATAAAACAAATTGCAAATTATGTAATACCCAAATCGTGTTTTAAACTAACGTGAGCCTGAATATATTGTTTATTCATTGATTGGACTAAATAATGCAAACAAAGGACACAGCGCATGTAAAGCAGTATACAGTATAGCACATCAATGTCGAAGCTAGTTTAGAGTTTAGCCGAATGCTAACAGTAATCTGTTTCGATAGTACTGGACATTGATAGGGCTGCTATTTTCAACGCAAGCAAAGCAGAATTTATTTATTTGTTCGAAAATTGAGTAACGAACGAATTTTTTTGCAAAATTACACTACAGCAATGCAGGTAATATAAGAAATAATTCATCATGCGAAATACTGAAAATACGTGAAGACAGTTTTTGCTAAAATGAAATATGGACTACGGTTATGTAGAATCTTGCTCTGCCTGTGACTGCGCTCGATGTAAAGTTTTTAACATCGTGGCAGATAGTAATATTGCGTATTATTAGATGCATTCTTAGTTTAAAAAAAAATTGTTTTTATACTGGAAGTCAAACCCGTACTTTTTCGACCTGTTAGTATGCCACCAGTTCGTACGCTGGTTACCAATACAACCTAACAGTAAAATATCAAGTACATTTATTTGAAGACTTCTCAAGTATCAGAGTCGTGAATTTTATAATAAACTTTCATAGGAACAATAAAACACAGCATATTTCATTGTTAATGCCTGCATTAAGGTCGTAACTTTTAGACTAAATATTAAAGATTTTATTCAAGGTTTTATTTAAATTTTACGAGGTTTTTATTCAAGGTCCCTTCTTTGTGAGCGGTAACGTGGATGTTTCCAGCATTTGTTTTAATTCATTTTATCGCAGATGGCTTTTATTGTTTAAGATGAAATACAGCTGAGTAAATATTTTTGTATGAGATGAGTTTAATAAAAAGGAAAGCTTAGCTGAAGATGTAACATTGCTTTTGGTGCTTCTACAATTTAAAAAATTTGGGTTTCATTTTGGGTATAGAGTTTTATACGAGGTATTCATAATATTATGTTCACAAATTAAAGTGGACATTTTTTTGGGTATCAAAGTATGGTAGAGATTTTTGTAAGGTATTGAACATACAATCGATCCATCAAATTATACAATCTTGATATTTTTAAACAAACCAAAGCTTGAGTGAATCTTCTGATTGGAATACCGAATACCTGCAAAATAATATAAAAATTATTATACGATATAACTCAAAAATCAAACCCTTTTATGAATAAGTAATTGATACTCAATTGGATTTAAATATTCCGACGATTTCCGAGAATAAAATGTTAAACAAAAATATTTTTCTCCCTCAAGTCGTTAAAGATCGTTTGTGGTATAATTTACAAACAGTTACTAATCATATTTTCTTGGAAGTACAAAATGTTAAAATTCTTGCAATACTGAGGTCTATATAGTGCTATATTATTATATTATTTAATTATTCACGGAAACAAGGTACAAATCTTATATTATAAACGTTTGGGGGCTCTAAATACTATATTTACTCACAGATTTAGTTCGTAATTCCGGCAAATTTCTGTCATAACGGTATAACTGTATGAACAGCCATGCTGTCGACTTAGACTTTGAATCCCTGTGGTATAAAAGTTAGTGTTAATTAAATCAAACTGTTGACACTTGAAAATTAACTTTATACGGGTATTATGGCAAGCTGAAATGTGAACATTATTGGCCACAATAAGATGTACGTATTATGTAATTGTAAAGTAGGCAGTTAAAATATTACAGTCTTCTTCGTTATGAATTTAACTATTTAATATATAAAATGCAAAGGTGACTGACTGATTTACCAACGCACAGCCCAATATTTGGCGTACAGATAGCCACGACGATGCAGTATGGATCCGCTAAGAAAGTAGATATACCATTAATCGAATGAAAGTTTGTACCATCAAAATTTATTTAACTTGCTGCTGACAACTCATATACTATTCAGTATGATGAGCAATAATATGATGAGACAATATTTCTCATTCCTCCATCTTCTATGAAGTGTGAGTAACACTTGTAATTGAAACAAGATAACCCTTGAATATTGTGCATTATCCAAAAACTTTATTTTTATAAGCAAAGTGCACTTTGAAAATAAGACCCTTAACTTAGTATGCGCCACGAAAAACGTCTTGTATGGCGAGCGGAGTGGGGACGCTCAGCGAGTTTATTACCACTACGTACGTACAACTTTGGAATTATGTGCTGAGAATGTACTAGGAATTTACTTGTACTCGACTACGGCTTCTTTATTATTCAATGAGTAAAGATAAAATAAAATTACAGTATATTTATGTGTTAACTGGTTTGTAAGAATAAGTGATAAGTTCAATAACTTTTTAAATTGGTTTATATCAATATTTATATTCATCCTCACAAATAAGAAATTGCTGTATAAAGTTCGTTTGACGAAATTAATACTTTTACGTACAATAGAAATTTGACCTTTAAATAAAATTATTTTACAACATTTCCATCGGCTGATAAAAACCTGCTCGTAAAAAAATTCCATCATAAACAGTTCACTAACCGAATTATCTTCATTACATACTATTTACCTCTCCATAGTACCTATAATAATAACCCAAGAAAATGTTAGCTTGATTAGGCGACAACACATAACCCGATTACGTTCTTCCTAAAATCGCTTAATGCCGATAATAATCGAGCCAATAATTTTATTAGAGCCGCCATTACCGTAAAGTGCGATATACAAGTAAGTAGTATTAACGATCGATGGATATTAGGAAACAGTGTTTATCCTACGTTCCTTTAAATTGCCTAAAATAATATAGCCCTGAAAGGAAACGAAGGCTCGATAGCAAGCTATTTTGATAATCTTTATTGCAAATTAGGTACATTAATGTTAAGATAAAAGGGATGCTATTACCGTTAATATTTATAATATCTATAAAGGGGTGATTAAAGTATTTTTGATGACTTTCGAGATTTTGTTTAAGGAGCTTCTCTTAATGGGATTAAGGCTGAGAAAATTTAGTACTTTTACGGGAGGATTATAAGAATTCCTAAATTATATTAATTAATTACGCGCTTATTTATATACCTAAGCTTCAAATTGCACAAGTATATGTCAACAAAACACTTTACTATTCGTTCAAATAAACTCAAGCATTCTAAACATTAACCTTTGAACTTTATTTATTAATTGTCAATCGTCTTAATATAGAATACAACTGAATCATCGTACTGATGGAACACGGGATAGTTTTTATCCTAATAAAATGTTCGAGGAACGAGGTGGGTTACCAACATTTTCGCGGGGCACAGCTAGCCCTTCATAAATACCCAGTAAATGTCACTTCACTCATAAACACACATTTTAGTTTTTAATATAAAGATAACGAGTGTAGCAATTAGGGTGCACTCACACACATCAGTCACCGTCAAGTCACCGATGACTGATCGGTGACGGTTTGTGTACGTATCCACAAACACCAGTCACCGTCATGTTGTCCGTCAGTCACGTCGCCGGTTTGACTGAATCATTGAACACATACATCAGGTTAGTCAGTGATTAGACGTGTGTCACGCTAGAGAACATGTAGCAATTATTGACGGTAGCACGACGCTGACTGAACTGAGACGTGACGGCACCGGGTGAGTGGGGATAAAAGTATGATACATGTATGGAAAGATTATTTGACGTGCCTGACCGGTGACGTCACTGATAGATTTCGTGCCGGCGACTGTCGTGTGGGAACAGAGTCATACTAGAACTATTGATACATATTTTTTTTTTAATCCTGTCCGGTGACGTGCCGTGACGGTGACTGATGTGTGTGAGTGCACCCTAAAGCGTGTTTGAAGCTTGCAATTAATTACGATTAGAGCTGCAGCCGCATGATAAATGCTGCACCTGCGCAAACGGTTCCCAACTTTAAACAGTTCCCGTCTCATTAGCGCACCAAACTTTACTAATAACAAATCATTCTTGCGTTTACAATTGTGTTTAAGTCTTTAATGAATCTGTTTCGCTTTAACGGGTAAACCTCATTTGAATGAAATTTGCAAATAGGTAGAGAAGGTTCAAATATAGTCTACTTTTTGCATACAATATGCACATTTTTATAATACTTTTGTTCTTTCGTTTTAATTATAGTACATGTAAAGTTTTCCTGTTATTACGTCAACTAGTCGTACTATACAATATAATAATACTAGATTTCCGCCCGCGGCTTCGCCCGCGTTTTCAAAGAAAAACCCGTTCCCGTAGGATTTCCAGGATAAAACCTATCCTATGTCCTTTCTCGGGTATCAAAATATCTCTATACCAAATTTCATGCAAATTGGTTCAGTAGTTAAGGCGTGATTGAGTAACAGACAGACAGACAGAGTTACTTTCGCATTTATAATATTAGTATGGATATTGCCACGAAGAATGTTTGACGTGTCGAAAAAATCTGCGCAGAAGTGATAATAATATTATGTTGTAATATTATGTTTCTTATTGCAACAAAAATAATTTTACAAAGTTGCCGGATTGATGGCCACTTCATTTTCAATTCGGATCTGAGTAAACAACAGCTGCTAAGGGTATTATCACTAGAAATTAATGTTTTATTTTAGGAAATATTTTATTTCTCGTAAGGCATCATGAATTACGTCTTATTATAAGAGGAACTTCTATCCTTCACTGTTTATTGCATTTAAGCACTTAATTTATAAATAAATTGTGTTGTCATTGATATTATTTTTATATATTGTTTGAGTTAAAGGGAACTCGATTTAATTCAACTCGATTAACTCGCTGAGGCAAAATAAACAAACCGTTTCTACGAAATTGACTGCAGAATAATCTTAAAGATCCGATTAGATTTCTGTTAAATGAAGGTTTTGTTAGAAAAATATAAAAGTAGATTAGCCCTATATATTACTATAAAGACGTATTTAATGCTATTTTCTTGTACACAATTTGATAACAGTTGTCGAAAGCGATTTTTCTGCGAACCGTAACATCAAACTCAAAGGCTCTATTGAATTATTCCCTCACTCCATACACAAAATTTGATTAAACAAAAGTGGAATGGAGTAGCGTGGAATACGTACTGAATATAAAACACTTGATAGTGCAGCAGCGTATGAGAACCTATACACTGTACAGTGTACAGTACCGACCAATTTTATTGAATTTCAGCGCGTAATACCTCTCCGGGATCCATTACTTTTTACCTTTTATCCGGAGAGCTGTAACAAGCTCTAAAATGCCTAGCCGAGTACACGCTTTGTTTGACAAATAACAATGGACGGACACTCTATGGTTTTTTGTTGTGATCGAAAGGAATATCTGATATACAGAGCTATTTGTAATTGTAAAAATGTAGTATATTTTATTTATTTATTGTTTATTTCTTTAAATACTATAATACCTAGCTTAGATTTATAAATTTTTGTCTTTATACCCACTTGTCTACTATCTTGTTTACTAACGTACTATTTAGTTTGTAGATAAGCTTGTGCTACTTTAGACGTATTAAAAAATAAAACTCGCTTTTACTTTTATTTCCAGATTACTAGTTTTAATTAATATCAAAAATAATCAATTTGCAATACAAATTTTACTTTTACATTTTACTCTTTCACACTTACTTCACTTATTTATTGCATTTAAAGCAACAAGATTAAGGACTTTAAAGTAGATTAACAATGCGATCTTCACGTTATCAACGGTACAGTGAGTTAGGTCAAAGGAAAACTAAGCTAATTGCTGACTCTATCATTTTGTAAGAATTTTATATTATTTCACTTACTCCATATAATTATTATCGTTTCTCCGTAACGAAAGCATTATTAGAACAATAATGGAGTAACAATTTTTTCCAAGAACTCATTTGAAAATAAATAGGTACGAAATTTTTTTGATGCTACAAATAGAACACAATTTTTAAGTTCATTTTTCCCAAATTCTCAAAAGAACACAGAAACTGTAAACATATACCATATTTTTAATGTATAACTTTAAAGTTAAAGTATTACCAACAACATTTTAGAACAATCTGCAGAAATAATAAGGATTTAAGAAAAATACAACTGACGAGGGATTTTAAACATGTCTGACACATAAATTGGATTTTGTGTTAAATATCCATCAGCAAGTTTTGGAAATTTCACTTTCCTTAACTTTCCTAATTACTTTCAACTTTTTACGATTTCGCGAAATTAAAATAAGCCAGCAAATTCAGAGAAACATAATATTTTTGACCATTGCTTCAGTTATTTTCCGATTATTTATCGCAACATCAATAAATAATAATATTGTGTACAATTTGGGTTAATATTCCATTTTTATTATAAGATTAGTACACATTACAAGTTAATTTTTACGTCTTTCAATAAAATGATAATTATATAAACCAGAAATGCAACAGTGAAATAAACCGCAGCATTATTAACAAACACTAAACATAATTAGATTGAAATAATTCAAATCCTATCGTTTTCCAACTACAATAACCAAAGTCATTAACTGAAATCCAATCAGGCCGCGGTTCAGTTTTCAATTAATCAAAACAAATAAGAGTAATGCAAAATGAAACTGCAATACACAGTATTAGAAATAACCTCAAATGGTAGTTATTTCATTTCGTAATGAACTAAAAGATAAATCTATCGTATTACACACATCATAAGATGTGAAATACACCTTCACTACATAGTATAAAACAAAGTCGCTTTCTCTGTCCCTATGTCCCTACTCCCTATGTCCCTTTGTATGTTTAAATCTTTAAAACTACGCAACGGATTTTGATGCGGTTTTTTTAATAGATAGAGTGATTCAAGAGGAAGGTTTTTGTATATAATTTATTAGGTTTTAGACAAAGCGGGCGAAGCCGCGGGCGGTAAGCTAGTAACGAATAAAGAAGATTTTTTCATTGGCATAATAATAATCATACTAGTTTATAAAAATCGTATAGATGACTCTATCTACAATAAAATTATTTTATAAACAGAACTGCTGTTCTGGAAAACGCACGCCTAGCACTTAAAGGTATGAAAAATAGATGTTGTCCTATTCTCAGAGTTCAAACACCGCGAAACGAGAATTGTATATATTAAGATTTATATAAAAAAAAAAAATTTCAAATTTTGTTAAAATATCTGTTTTCTTACCGTCAATACAAGCGTGCATTACAAGATTAGCTTGATATAACTAATTATTATGCTGAGCTCGCATGGATAGACGCTAATCCCCGTACAGTACAGAACAACAAGCCAATTTGTATATGCTTTTGAGGATATTAATCATGCTTCCTGATTAGCTGAATTTATTGATAAATAAATAATAGGAGCCATGAGGAACGTTGCAATACGCTTTAACTTGATTAAACAATTCTCCATCTTCTCATAATTAACATTCTCTTTGTCATTTAAATAATACGAAATATTAATATTATAATTTTGAATTATTTTCATTGTTGCGTGACTACTTCTTTATAGTGCTTGCTAGAAAATCCTACCCTTTACATGACAGACTCAAGAATAATAAATTAAAAGATTCCTACAAAATTAGCTGGAAAACCCGCCCTAGTACTTAAAAACAAGCAAGTCATTTCTTGAGGTTTCCTTCTTTCTCCGCAAATTAGCAAAGCAATCAATATTTGTATAGAGGCTGGCGTGTAGCCAATATCCAACTTTGGCTCGTCAATGTTTTGGCTTCACGTAGTCCAAGTTTTAAGTACTTGAGCTGATCTTGGCCGGTCCATCTATATTGTCTCTGAGTATCACTATGCAGCTTCATGCGTTGCTCAAACATGCTGTAAGACATACATTTAATATAGGGGAAATTTGTCGATCAAGTTTTTGTTTAAAACTGGCTTCGCTTGCAAAAAGTTTCTCACCATTCTTATGCATATTGCAAGTAGAAGTATACAGGTTCAGAATTCTGCAAAATGTGGTTATAGAATTTACTTTTTTACCATGTCTATTCCTTAAACATATTTTTGAATAACCGAGTCGAGTCTGTTATTAGCCATAAGATCTCTATAATCACGGAAATAACTGCGATTCTCTACCATATTATTTCTTTATACTTAGTATCATCCAATCATTTTATAACACTATTCTTAAGTAAAAAAATAATCTATTTATTTTTAGTACGCAACAAAAACATAACTTAAACAGTTAACCCACGCAACACTTTCAGCAAGCAAAAGCAAAGCGCATCCACCCGGGACACCTTCGTTTCCAATTTGAAGAGCAAGATATTCAAAGGTGAAGTTTTCGAGGTTAAACACGCCGTCGACAAACTTGCTGGGATCGTGCCAGAACAGAGCTCGCGAAATTGAAAATTTTAAAACACCCTCCACTTAATGATTTCGCGAATATTATAACGGTTATGTCTTTGTCGCCTTTTGGGAATAAACGAGCTAGGTGTTTGTAGTGTTAGGTAGGTACGTTATTGAATTTATATTATGTGCTTGAGCATATTTTGTTTATATTAAAATATAATAAATAAATAAATACATATTTTAGGACAATTTTCACACACGGCACAATCTGATCGCATACTAAGCTTTCGCTTATGTTATGGAAACCAGATGCTTATAAACATACATATATAATTTTTAAATAAATACTTATATAGATAATTAACACCCAGACATAGAGCAAACATCTATGTTCATCACACAAATATGTGCCCCGAGTGGGAATCGAACCCACGACCTTTGGGTTGGAAGGCAGGGCCACTACCAACCAAGCCAACCGGTCAGTCAATAATGTAGATGATTGATAAAGGAATTAATACATGACAATCCATACTGCATTCTGCAAGACACTCTATTATTATAATAATACTAGCGGTCCGCCCCGGCTTCGCCCGTGGTACATATGAAAAATAGATGTTGGCCAATTCTCAGACTTACCCGATATGCACAGAAAATTTCATGAGAATCGGTCCACCCGTTTCGGAGGAGTATGCAGACTAACATTGTGACACGAGAATTTTATATATAAGATGTACCCATTTATTTTCTTGATCATTTGATAGACAGAAGATAAGTCTATCTACCATGCATAGATGAACAAAAAGCATACAAAACACAAAAACTATATTAGTAAAGTATACTTTATGCTTGAAGTATCTTCAAGTTTGAACTATTCCAAAACTAACTAGATTATTACTGGAATAATAAATGATGTATCCTAGACACACCTAAAGTTACCAAGTATTGCAGAAACGTGGAACGTTAATAAACGTCTTCTAACATTGGAACTTTTGTTAAATTAACATGGAAAATAGGAAACTTTTGTACCAATCATACAATGTATGAATATTTCGCAGTACTGCGAAGTAACGGTAGTGCTTTGTGTGTTTCTTTGACATTAGTATACAACTAGCGGTCCGCCCCGGCTTCGCCCGTGGTACCTACATGTTTAAACTATCCTATCTCTCAAGTTGGATCGAACTGCACATGGTGTGCGAATTTTATTATAATCGGTTAAGTGGTTTAGGAGTCCATTGAGGATAAACATCGTGACACGAGATTTATATATATTAAGATATAGGCAAGCATAAATCTCTTCATATTTTTAAACAATTTGGTTTTATGGATATTATCTAAATACTCGTAAAAGGTAAAACGAATTGCTTATAATAATACGTCCACAACAATCGAGGATGCTATGGATCAGAATAGCTGCAGATTCTCGTCAACATGGTCCGTAGTAAAGATTAAAAATATCACAACTTTCATGCAATAAAATTAATTATCGATGAAGCAATAAAAACGTGAACAGTGTACCAAATCCCTTCATTGCATTAAAATTTAAAACCTTCCAATTTCCTATGAGAAGAAGTTTTTAATAGTGTTGAGGGAAGTCGCAAAGTTCGGTTAATTACAGTCTTCGCCAACTAATTTGTACGGCTTTTGAGCTCGCACTAATTAATTTTACGAAGAAAAATATTTGCCTTGATTAATCTTTTGTTTGAAAGTTGGGATTTTTATGGATTTCAGCTATTTTTTATTGTCACCGTCTTAGATCTTTTTGGCGTGAAATATCCATTAAATCACGGGATAAGTTTAGCGAACTTTTTCTTGTGAATCCTATTACAATATTATATTTTTTTGTAAAGACTTCACCATTTATGTATCATAAAAGAATATTGTTATTTAATAGCTACCTACAATTTAAATATTATTTGTAGTGTTGTGAATGAAAACATAAGTACTAAACCTTATGTTAACATTTACCCAAAAATTACAACATTAAATTTGGAGATAACATGAAAATTGAATACAATAATTACGATATATTTTTACAACATCCCAAACCAAAACAGACAGAGGTCAACTGCCAACTAGATGAAGGTAAACACAAGATAAACGAAAGTAAATGGTTCGTTAAAGCACAATACAGCTAGTTAGAGGGTATTTATTCAGCGATGGATCATCGAGGGGCAGGTAATAACAACTCACTGTGTGGATTAATTCCGAACTTAGTGGAACGTCTATCTTTTCCCAACGTTAAGACGATCAGGATTAACTGTGGTACAAGGTGTTGAATTATTTAATGTATTTATTTTAGTAATGATTACACATTGACTTAAGTGTATAAGACCATTATAATATAACCAGGAATAAAAATTAAAAAAAGACAGGTAATAAATGGTAGTTATAACCGTAGTCACACCATGCAGTATTGTAGTGTCGGTCCACGGATAATTGAATTCAATTAACAAATTAAAGCCTCTTAAAAGTATCTTTCACCGTAGTCGCCCAGTATGTTTATAACATTATAGAAATTGTGTTACTGAGAAATTAACCACTTTCAAAAATAAATCATTTAAATCGAGATCAAGAATCGAAATTGATACTGACGATTTCATAATACAGCAGCAGTTTGGATGCAGGAAGTTTTGAGGTAAGAGATAAAATAGGTCATGCATTAAAAATGTGATTCTAACTTTTTTTTCTTAAAGATTGTTATATTACTCCGGAAATTTCAAATTTACCAATATCTACTTTACGTTGTATAATTATTCTTCCATTTTGATGCAAATAATTATTCCAGTTTATAAAAAATAAATTAAATATGAATACTTAATTCCAAAAGTATATAATTTGTACCACAAATAATTCTCATATAATATGTGCTTAGATTATTATCATGAAGCAGTGCGGACGGCGTTGATGGGAACAAATATATTAACTCGAAATTATAACGATACACAATAAATTATTGGTTGTACACATTAATGATTTATTGAGAAATTAATTTCCCACTTAACAGAGTAATCACAACATTTAATAAACGTTATTTAAGTAAATTATTAAATAAATTTTCAGATAAATCTAAGATAACACAATACAGCATACAAAAAATATTTTAGGAAATATATTTTAATATATTATGTAGTAATCAATCCAGTAAATCATTAGATATATACATACTCCTCACCTCCTCACCGTTAATTCTCATATTTATAAGTACCAATAAATCTAACAAAAAAAATCTATAACACCTAATAAAAATCGAATAAAATTCTGTAGCTTTCACCGTACCACATCTTTCATTGTATTTTAATCTTCCAATAAAACAGCCATAATCACATCCAAACCTTGTAGGCGTTTGATTTGAAAACGTTAGTTAGCTGGCATGGCACCAAGTATTGACAGGGAGGCATAACGCCCGCACTAACATTGTCAGGGCTCGTTTGCGGCCATGCTGCCAGGCACATGTCTTACACACTGCTAGTGTTGTAACATGGACATTTACTAGACGTGGAAAGATATTAATGAAGCAAATTAACGGTTACTTAATGGTAGAACGTAAGAAAGTCATGAATAGACAATTAGGTTAGATTTATTCAATATCATCATCTGATGAGATGATGCCAAATAGAAGCAGGATTTGTTCAGTTTATTTGGGTATGGTTCGAGCTGTTTAAAATTTCCTCTGACCTTAATAACAATGCTTGTTTTGCTGATTTGCTTTCATTTACTAGATAATGGATGTACAGGTATAGAACAACTTTCTTTTTGTGACTTATGAGCATATACCACTTAGAAAATTAATTACGGCTCTGCATACACCAGAAGATTCCTTTCTATTTACACTACTCGACTTCTCAGAACAGCCAGTAAAAATGAACCTCACAAAATAAATAGAGCATCACAGTGAGTGCACAGGCCACGGCTAGATGGCTCCATGTCAGCGGTCGGAGATTACGTCAGATTAAGTTTAAAATCTACAATGATCATTACTGGACTTGGCAAGGCTTACGGATCACGTCCGCACATATTTGTATAGCGTCGTAAAGCCCAGAAACGACTCAACTTAAAAATGTCCGCCATTCGCGGATTTGCATTTAAAAAAAGCACTTGAAGCTTAAAGTGTGAACACTTTTTCTTTTCGGTGAGAAAATTTTTAATTTCTGTTTTCGTTAAGCGTCATTTAAAATTCTATTAATTAAGTTCGCTTAACTTATTTTGTGGATTTCAGGGAATTGTCGCGCTTCGTTCGTTATTATATAAAGATATAAAATTACTTCAAGCGTGCTTAATTAAATTAAAGATGTCTGATAAAATAAGAATGAATAATAATAATTTAAGCATATTAATTTTCAACAATTAAAACATAAAATATGAAGACGATAATAATTTTAAACAAATGTATATTAAGAATATTACTCCTCTCACATACCTATAGTTTTCATTACGATGTAATAGCAATATTTTTAAATGTATCTGATGTTTGACTAATGATGATTATCTTCAGGTCATTTGAATCTGTAATAAAAACTTATTATTAAAACACAAAAACCAACGTATCAAAAAAATATTAAAATCAACCCTTTTAATCAAACAGCTCACATAAATAACCACAGAAATATTCAATAAAAACATCCTTTGACTGTATTAAAAATTGCATGACTTTGCAATAGCATTTATTGGGTTTCATCTCGTATCATAAAATGTATTTCATGCAATATTGCTTAATAGCGTGATAGTTATAATGAGGGCACACCGAGGGCCCTCCCAAAGTGTCGGGGTCGTGACAAATTGGAGGGTTTTTTAAAAGAAACATGCCGTATCATAATGCGCGTTTCGGGTTATTAAATCATTTTTAATTTGAGTTTGGAGTTTGTCTCGGTGAATGCGAGATTACTTCATTAGTTTTAGTTCTTAATGATATGATTTATACAAATGCAGTGCAAATTGTATGTGTTATTTGAATGTTATTTAGAAGAAAGCTGTAAATATGGTTTATAAGAATAGCTACACTTCTTGTTGCCATATCACTTGCTATATTTTTTTGTTTATAAATTACATAACCCTATAATTTACTTTTAGAAGAACAGACTCTCAATAATCTCGGTCAAAAAGATCAGCATTAGAATTAAATCCATGTCACACCAATTTTGTTACCAAAAGTTGCAGCCGGGTTTCGTAGTTCTGACTAAATACATGGCATTAGTATTTATCGACATTCAGTATGAGGGTATTCTGAATATTGCATCGGCAGAATGAGCTCAGTATACCAGTAGCCTAAGTGATCGTTAAAGAAGCCCATTTTATCGTACTTTCTGAATATTTCAACAAGATGGAATAAAATGTTCCACCAGGACGCTCATGCTCGTATAAATTAATGTTTATTCATACATATGAATGTGATGTGTATTTCTATGATTTATCTATATATTATATTTGAATGAACTTGTATTTTTAGTATACCTACTCTGGGTCCTTCATAATTTGATTTGATTGTAACGAATCAATGTAACTAGATTTGATTTACGTTGTTATTCCCTGAAACCAGTTGCTCTCCAGAATTAACTCAAATAATTACATCAAAATCGTATGATTTTTAATTTATGCAATTGTGATGTACGATTACATCATGATTTTATGTTTAACTCGCTATTATCTGTACCTAATTAAAGTCAAATTTTACATAACGAGGCGAAACATGAGCCAGGTAGCAAGTAAAGCCATGTCTCATAGCTAGTTTATATTGTCCTGGCAATATATTTTAAATAAACAGATATACAAACAATATAAATTGAACTGTGTGCAAAGCTGTCGGCAAATATTAGCGTAACACTAGAGCACATGGCAAATATCATAATGGAGCGTTTCCACTATTCAGTTAAATAATATATTTATTTATTACTTATATTCATTCAAATAATTGCAAACTGAGTCATATAATTTTCTGATGTTTGATTTTACGCGAGTATTGTAAATTTAGAAATTAAAGACTTTTTAACGGTCTCCCCGTGACCACGCTCGCTGTAAAGTGTTCGAAACGTCGGGAAAATAATAGAATGAATAAATCGCGTTTAAAATCCGTTAAAAAGTCTTTAATTTCTGAGTCATATAAATTATAATCACTACCTTAGCCATATAGATATTTAAACAATAAAAATAAAACACACTATGTATTTCTCTGATTTATAATATTTGCTATTTGTATTCATTTAAAGGTGTTTGGTAATGTGAGTGTTCGATTTTATTTGAAGAAGTTCATTGGAATAGAAATGCAACAATTCCTTTCCGCTTTCTTTGTAACGCCTTTTGACCTAGTTGCAACAATATAGTTGTTACTCAATATAATATCGATTCAACTGCTTCTAAAAGCAGTAATACAGGGTGTCCAGCAGCAGATTTCAATGTTTGAACGCTTCTAGTTTTAAAACGCGACGTGCGAGGGGGATGCGGGGGGTGTCATTCAGCGCGTGAGTTCTGCGGATTTTTTAGTCGCCATGGAGCAGTGGAGCGGAGAGCATCGCGCTTATGCTATTGAGGCATACTTTTCGGGTGATTTCGCTGGCAAAAACACGCCGTCGGTTTAATAACCATTATCAAATTCATCGTTTAAGAGATGGACCTTCGATAAATTTGATACAGTCGTGGCTAGCAAGGTTTAGGGCTACAGGTTCAGTCATTAATAACCCTAGGCCGGGACCAGCACCATCAGTATTCACGATAGAAAACATTAAACTTGTTATGAATTCTGTAATTGAAAATCCTCGTTTATCACTTCGCACACGTTCGTCGATATTGGGAATTCCTAAATCGTTTTTCAGGTCATTATGTGAAAAAAGGTTAAGCTCCATCCATACTAAATTCAGATTATTCAAGATTTGCTACGGCTCATACTGCTAATGTGTCAATGAATTCAGTACGGCAGTTATTTCCTGAAAAGCACATATCCCGAAACGGCACCATCCCGTGGCCACCCAGGTCACCAGACCTAAGTCCATGTGACTTTTTCTTGTAGGGCTATCTAAAAACTGTGGTTTACCAATCAAATCCAACAACCATAAGACAACTGAAGGAAAATATCCGGGCTGAAATAAACAGAATTCCCAGTTCCCTTTGCAAACAAGTTTTTCTCAACATGCGGAATAGATTGAGGAGTGTGTGAGAGTAGAAGGGCGGCATTTGGAAAATGTAATTTTCAGGAGATAAAATCCGCACTTGTCTTCTTTTGACTTTAATAAAAATATTTTGTTTAGAAATAATACTTCTTTTTTTACAAGCCCTCAAACATTGAAATCTGCCACTGGACACCCTGTATAAATAAATGAGTCACTTTACATTTATCCTGTATCGAACCAACTTTCCATATTATTTGTGTTTAATTATTATTGATGTCCCTACAACCAATCGACTTTTGTCCTTTAAAAATCACTCCTTATAACAACTCTCTAACATAAATTTAATACTTTTCAAATAAATATTTATATATAACATAAATAATTTTTATATAGACTACATCTATAAAAAAATATTATACAAGTGTAAATTCAACTTAAAGCAAACCCGATCACGTTTCCCATTGATACAGTTACGGGAATGCGTGAAAAAACATTTTATTCGTCTCAAATACCCCACTTTGTTATAACTTACAGTATAATGATGTGGATTGAATTCCCTCTCTTCGATGTCTTTTGAGACGTGTTTTATACAAATATATGCATCTTGTGAATAATTTAACTTCGTTTTAGATTTGTGTTATATTTCTTCTTCTTCTTTGTATATAATGTGACGATTTATAAAATCGCATCGTAAGAGGTTATCAAATTTTAAAGTTTTCAGTTCCATCTATAATTGAAATATGTTTCACATTGGTCAAATGTTATAAAAAACTTCTCAATGTAAATTATTCACAAAAAGTAGAATCGCAAAAACATCACATACAAACGAAAAGCACGAAACAATAACACTTGAAAGCTAAATGGAAATAGGCCAGAATTTAAGGACGCATATACAAATTGACGCGCATCAATTTTACGTTTTGAGTCTTACTACTACACGTGCACGGCTCACACACACAGCGAAATGCGAGAAACGACGAAATTATGACTAAACTGACACGACTTGATAATTGAACTTATTTTTATTGCCATGTTTTTTTTTTTAATTTACTTTGATTTGTTTGTAACGTTGAATGGTCACAAAAGTAGATACCATTTACCTAATTTCATTGGACAGTGATTGATTGGTAAACAAGTACTTGCCAAAGTGTACTTCGAAGACGGCTACTGGAACTAATAGATGATTAGAGCTACGTGTACCAAGTTTGGGCTCATTTTGTTAGTTATGTTGAGACCTTACCTCCGGACTTGATGGAGTGACCTGAAGGTGTACTTCGAAGACAGCTACTGGAACTAATAGACGAGTAGAGCTAGGTATGCCGAGTTTGGGCTCGTTTTGTTAGTTACGTTGAGACCTTACCTCCGGACTTGATGGAGTGACCTGAAGGTGTACTTCGAAGACGGCTACTGGAACTAATAGACGAGTAGAGCTAGGTATGCCGAGTTTGGGCTCGTTTTGTTAGTTACGTTGAGACCTTACCTCCGGACTTGATGGAGTGACCTGAAGGTGTACTTCGAAGACGGCTACTGGAACTAATAGACGAGTAGAGCTAGGTATGCCGAGTTTAGGCTCATTTTGTTAGTTATGTTGAGACCTTACCTCCAGACTTGATGGAGTGACCTGCAGGTGTACTTCGAAGACGGCTACTGGAACTACTAGACGATTTGAGCTAGGTGTGCCGAGTTTGGGCTCATTTTGTTAGTTATATTGAGACCTTACCTCCGCAATTGATAAAGTGACCTGCAGGTGTACTTCGAAGACGGCAACTGGAACTAACAGACGAGTAGAGCTAGGTGTGCCGAGTTTGGGCTCGTTTTGTTAGTTATGTCGAGACCTTACCTCCGGACTTGATGGAGTGACCTGAAGGTATACTTCGAAGACTGCTACTGGAACTAATATACGAGCTGAGCTAGGTGTGCCGAGTGCTGTGAACGAGTGCTCGTTTTTTAGTATATAATTTTGTTGTGGTATCAAATGCAAGTGGGTTTTCGAAAACTAGAAAGAAAATACTTTTATTTGGCACATACATATACTACTGATAGGTACTTGCAAATACTTTTTAAGTTCCAATATACTGAAACATTACTATAAATAAAATGTTGTGTGGTTTTATGAAACCACGGTAAAAGTGAAACTGTTCGAACGGTTCCGAACACTGCTTTGTGTAGCCCATGTCGCGTGCTGAGTAGGTATACCTACTCGGCAGCCGCGATACACGCGACATGCGCTACACAGACCAAAAAGTTTGAGACGATGTAATAAAAGTTTCACTTTAATAAAATCTATCAAAAATCTTATATCATACGTATATAATATGTATCTTTATTTATATCTAACTAGCGACCCGCCCATGCTTCGCATGGGTGCAATGGCACGGCCGCGGCGGCCGGCCGGTACCGCCGCAAACGCTACGTCCCGCAATTTTTAAATCTGTAATATCTTCGAAAATATTCACTTAAATCATACGGTGTAAAGGGCCATATAGATCTATATAAATGAACAATGTATTTAAGGTATTTAATTGGTTAAGAATTAATGCTGTATTGGTTAAAATCGCTTCGAAAATTAGCCATTATTTGTCGTAAAAAGTAAATGACAAAAAAAAGTAATTGTGGGTTATCCATAAGAGATAGACATATACCATCACGGACTTTTCCGTAGACTTTTTCAATATGTACAATACTTAGTACATTATTTTGATAGAACTCGTAGGGTTCAGCCTGCGTTTGCAATGTAATTTCATCAAAATCGATCCAGTAGTTTATGCGTGAAAACCATACATACATACAAACCTTTCCTCTTTATAATAATACTAGCGACCCGCCCCGGCTTCGCACGGGTGCAATGCTGATACTAAATACACTACAGAAAAATTGTGAACGTTGTATAGGTATAAAAATATAGCGGCCCGCTCCGGCATCGCAATTCGCACGGGTATAAAATACATAGCCGGGCGGCCGCAAACGCTACGTCCCGCAATTTTTAAATCTGTAATATCTTCGAAAATATTCACATCATGCGGTGTAAAGGGCCATATAGATCTATATTAAATGAACAATGTATCCATGGTATTTAATTGCTTAAGGATTAATGCTGTATTGGTTAAAATCGCTTCGAAAATTAGCCATTATTTGTCGTAAAAAGTAAATGACAAAAAAAAGTTATTGTGGGTTATCCATAAGAGATAGACATATACCATCGCGGACTTTTCTGTAGACCTTTTCAATGTGTATAATACTTAGTACATTATTTTGATAAAACTCGTAGGGCCTGCGTTTGCAATGTAAGCGGAATAAATGTAATTTTTTACGACATCACATTAGAAACCTCAAAAATAACAGTACTTCTCCACTACTTAATGGATCTTATTATACATATAAACCTTCCTCTTGAATCACTCTATCTATTAAAAAAAACCGCATCAAAATCCGTTGCGTAGTTTCAAAGATTTAAGCGTACAAAGGGACATAGGGACATAGGGACATAGGGACAGGGAAAGCGACTTTGTTTTATACTTTGTAGTGATGCCACTTTGCGTTGTAATTTTATAACTCAAGAACAGGCTCACCTATCCAAACAAAATGTTTAGGCTTTTTTCAGACTATTAAGTACATGGTTTATGTGAAGTTTGGTAAGGTAGAGTAGTGTATAGTATGGTAGAATAGGGTAAAGTAGTGTAGAGTAGAGTAGTGTAGGGTAGGATAGATAGGGTAGGGTTATGTAGGGTAAAAGATAAAAAAATGGATAAAACTCAAGAAAAACAATTCTTTTTAATTAATTCTTAGTTTTCATTATATTACTATGGCAATTTGATGAATGTTCCTGTAGTTCCATATTTCTTTTGAATCTTGGATCGGTCAATTCTGGAAGGAGGCTGTTCTTATAAAATCGAATTAAATGTGTCTTCATGTTCTCCTACAAAAATTGATCGTCATATCTTTCCGGTTGCCCTTCGGGTGTATCATCACGACTACCTTCACGTAGCTCTAATCGTCTATTAGTCCCAGTAGCCGTCTTCGAAGTACACCTTCAGGTCACTCCATCAAGTCCGGAGGTAAGGTCTCAACGTAACTAACAAAACGAGCCCAAACTCGGCATACCTAGCTCTACTCGTCTATTAGTCCCAGTAGCCGTCTTCGAAGTACACCTTCAGGTCACTCCATCAAGTCCGGAGGTAAGGTCTCAACGTAACTAACAAAACGAGCCCAAACTCGGCATACCTAGCTCTACTCGTCTATTAGTTCCAGTAGCCGTCTTCGAAGTACACCTGCAGGTCACTCCATCAAGTCTGGAGGTAAGGTCTCAACATAACTAACAAAATGAGCCTAAACTCGGCATACCTAGCTCTACTCGTCTATTAGTTTCAGTAGCCGTCTTCGAAGTACACCTTCAGGTCACTCCATCAAGTCCGGAGGTAAGGTCTCAACGTAACTAACAAAACGAGCCCAAACTCGGCATACCTAGCTCTACTCGTCTATTAGTTCCAGTAGCCGTCTTCGAAGTACACCTTCAGGTCACTCCATCAAGTCCGGAGGTAAGGTCTCAACGTAACTAACAAAACGAGCCCAAACTCGGCATACCTAGCTCTACTCGTCTATTAGTTCCAGTAGCCGTCTTCGAAGTACACCTTCAGGTCACTCCATCAAGTCCGGAGGTAAGGTCTCAACGTAACTAACAAAACGAGCCCAAACTCGGCATACCTAGCTCTACTCGTCTATTAGTTCCAGTAGCCGTCTTCGAAGTACACCTGCAGGTCACTCCATCAAGTCTGGAGGTAAGGTCTCAACATAACTAACAAAATGAGCCTAAACTCGGCATACCTAGCTCTACTCGTCTATTAGTTTCAGTAGCCGTCTTCGAAGTACACCTTCAGGTCACTCCATCAAGTCCGGAGGTAAGGTCTCAACGTAACTAACAAAACGAGCCCAAACTCGGCATACCTAGCTCTACTCGTCTATTAGTTCCAGTAGCCGTCTTCGAAGTACACCTTCAGGTCACTCCATCAAGTCCGGAGGTAAGGTCTCAACGTAACTAACAAAACGAGCCCAAACTCAGCATACTTAGCTCTACTCGTCTATTAGTTCCAGTAGCCGTCTTCGAAGTACACCTTCAGGTCACTCCATCAAGTCCGGAGGTAAGGTCTCAACTTAACTAACAAAACGAGCCCAAACTCGGCATACCTAGCTCTACTCGTCTATTAGTTCCAGTAGCCGTCTTCGAAGTACACCTTCAGGTCACTCCATCAAGTCCGGAGGTAAGGTCTCAACGTAACTAACAAAACGAGCCCAAACTCGGCATACCTAGCTCTACTCGTCTATTAGTTCCAGTAGCCGTCTTCGAAGTACACCTTCAGGTCACTCCATCAAGTCCGGAGGTAAGGTCTCAACATAACTAACAAAACGAGCCCAAACTCGGCATACCTAGCTCTACTCGTCTATTAGTTCCAGTAGCCGTCTTCGAAGTACACCTTCAGGTCACTCCATCAAGTCCGGAGGTAAGGTCTCAACATAACTAACAAAACGAGCCCAAACTCGGCATACCTAGCTCTACTCGTCTATTAGTTCCAGTAGCCGTCTTCGAAGTACACCTTCAGGTCACTCCATCAAGTCCGGAGGTAAGGTCTCAACTCTCAACATATTTATTTATTTATTTATTTATTCTTTATTGTACATTAGGTTTAATCTTATTTTATAATATCTTAATGGATTTAAATGTACAAAAGGCGGCCTTATGGCTCTAAGCCATCTCTGCCAGGCAACCTTCAGGTAAAGGACAGAGCATAATATTATACCAAAGGCTAGGAAGCCAAATAACTAATAAATTTAAAATAATTAATTTGAAGAAAAAAAAAATAATAATAATAATAAAATAAAAATAAAGCACAACGTCACACATAATTTATAAATACAACATAAATTTATATATAAAAATTACTTATATTTATATACATATAAAATGCATAAACATAATTATACATAAGATTACAATATATAAATACTTCACTATAAATAGATAACATACATACTATATATACATACTATACAAAATATACAATATACATATAATATACAATATACATACAATATTTATATAGATAGATAGTAGTCTTTAAGCATTTTTTTAAAGGATCTTATCGTCTGGGCGCCACGAATCGTTTCAGGAAGGGCATTCCATAAACGGATACCCGATACAGTAAACGATGTACCGAATAATTTACTACCATGCACAGGAAAACGGAGTAGAAAGTTATTAGAGGATCGGAGAGTATAGGATTCAGAAGCAAGGTAATGGAAATTGGATTTCAAGTAGGAGGGAGTACTGGGATGAAAAAGAATGGAATAGAGGAGATGGAGAGTGTGAGCATTCCGACGCAGGCGTATAGGTAACCACTTGAGCTTCTTGCGAAATTCCGACACGTGATCAAATTTACGTAGACCATATATAAATCTGATGCAGAAATTTTGCAATCGTTCAAGTTTATTGAGCTGATCTTCGCTCAGGTTCGTGTAACAAGAGTCCGCGTAGTCTAAAAGGGGAAGGAGAAGGGATTGAGCTAGCATAACTTTGGTGGGTATAGGCAAGAAACGACTCAAGCGCTTCAAAGAGTTTGCGGCAGCAAATACTCTTTTACTAACTGCTTTGACTTGAGGCACCCATGATAACACCTCGTCGAAAGTTATGCCTAGATTTTTTACTTCAGAACTATAGGGTATGACAATTCCATTCAAGTGCACAGGGGGTAAATCGGCCCAGCTTATTTTTGAGCGGAGTTGTGGACTTCCAATTATAATGACTTGACTTTTGCGTGGGTTGATCTGAATTCCAAAAAGTGTACTCCACTTACTGATGGAAGCTAAATCAGTGTTGGTCGCTCTGATAGCCTCCGGCAGAGACCCTGCGTCTGAGTGAGTGTAAATTTGAAGATCATCTGCATACATATGGTAGAGAGACGTTATATGAGGAGTCAAAGAATTTATGAAAATGGCAAAAAGGAGTGGAGACAACACGCCACCCTGTGGTACACCAGCAACGAGATTACACCACGATGAATATTGATCATCATTCATAATACGCTGCCGACGACCAATCAGGTAACTACGAAACCAATCAATTGCCGGAGGAGAGATATTAATAGATTTTAGCAAACTCAACAGGATTTCAAAGTCAACGGAGTTAAAAGCTTGACTGAAGTCTAACAATGTTAGAACTGTGAGATGCTGCTTGTCCATACTTAAACGAATATCATCGGCGACTTTGACTAGGGCAGTTACCGTGCTATGACCAGGGCGGAAACCGGACTGGTAAGGACTTAGGATGTTGTGACTGTACAAGAACTGGCTCAACTGTTTATGAATTAAGCGTTCCAGTACTTTGGACAGAAAAGGTAGGATAGAGATAGGACGATACTCATTGAAGGATGTTGGATTGTTTTTTTTAGGTAGGGGGATGACATGAGCATCTTTCCAGATGGACGGGAAGCTGTGGGACGTAATGGAAAAGTTGAGGATGTGAGTAATGATGGAAACAATTATATCAAGGATTGGGATGATCATGTTACGGCAAATGCGGTCAGTGCCAACGGCCTTCGAAGTTATGGACAAGATAATCTTCTTAACATCACCAACGGCAAATTGAGTAAAAGTAAACGGAGGATAGTTAGGAGTTGGAAGGCTAGAGATTTGATTTATGCAGGTTTGGCTACTAAAATTAGGAATAGGACTGTATGAACAGAAGAAGTTATTAAGATCATTAAGATTGAGGTCGGATGGGAATTGATGATTACTATTTTTCCCAACTCCTAATGATTTAAGAAATTTCCAAATATTTTGAGGGTCGCCGTTTTCGACCGATTCGTGGATATGGCGTCGTTGTGCATCTCTACACATAGTGTTGCAGTGATTTCGTATTTTCTTGTATTTTTCACGTTTATCATCAGACTTACAGGATCTCAGTTTAGCTTTTGCACGATTTTTTTTCTTTATCAAAAGTCGGATTTCGGGTGTAAGCCAAGGTGAAGGAGCTTGCTTTAATTTTACTGGCCTAAGTGGTGCATGCCTATCGTATAACTGAGTTATAAGGAGACTAAAGTTCTGAACCTTGTCGTCAATCGATTCAGCGTTTAAGACAGGCATCCAATTAATATTGCGGGCATCATCACAAAGTCGCTCTTTGTCCACACCACCAAAGTTACGACGCAGGACAGTTACTTTTTTTGCACGGGGCAACTGGATGTTGTAGGAGAGGAAAATAAGGTCGTGATAGGAGAAGGAGACGGCTGGGAATTGCCCGTGCTTAGGAACCAGATTAGGTGCTGAGACAAACATTAAATCTAAAAGAGAAGGAGTAGAGTTTGGGAAGAAGTGTGTTGCTTTTGAGGATAGACAATGTAAATTAAAGGAGTCAGTGATAGAAAGGAGTTTAGAACTACGCGAATCTTTTCGTAATAAACATGTATTAAAATCTCCCATCAAAATTACATGAGTATATAGAGGGATGTGCTCGTCAAGAGTGTTTTCAAAGTTGTTGAAGAAATTAGTGGTTACAGAGGGACTATAGAAAACACCCAGAAGAACTTTTGTGTGAAGGAGGGAAATTTCGATGAGAAGATGTTCCGCCGCATCGGATGGAGGAGGCTGAGGTGAAGAGCTAATAATAGTGAAAGGAATGTGCGATCGTAAGTAAATAGCCACACCCCCACCACCCCTTCCGACACGGTCGTTACGAATTAAGTGAAAGCCAGGAAGATGATAGAAGGAAGAAGGAAGACTAGGTTTGAGCCAAGACTCGGACACCAAGATAGCGTGGAGATTAGTGCAGTCAAAAGAGATCAACATATCAGGAAAGTGCGCCGGAATGCTCTGAGCGTTTATGTGAACTACGTTGAAATTTTGAGGATAAGAGGAGAATTCGGAAGAAATTGAGGAATTAATAGAAGGAAAAGATGCATCGTAAAAATTATCGCTACTGCACGAGCTACCAGACGAGGAAATGGATAGGAATTCATCAGAGCTACCATTTATATCGCTAAAAGACATTCTTTAAAATAATTATAAATAAGAAAAAAAATATATATATATATAAATATAATATATACCTATAAAAAATATAATAAATGAATAATATATAAATTATAGTAAATAAACGAAGTTGTACTATGCATTTATCCTGTACCCTCCAGCAAAATAAAATGAAATTATTACATAATAAACGCTTGACAAACCAAATCATTACAATATCTATACAAAAACAAGGCAGAACATAATTTTTAATTTTAACAATTAATTGAACCAAAGTCTTAGTATCAACACGACTAAAAACTACTCTTTGACAGATTTTGACATTGACTTGACAACTAAGTGACATAAGAAAAATAATTATAACTTTGAAGGTTGTTTATTGTTGTTAATTTTAGATTTACCTTACTTTTATGTATCAATTTACAATTAATGTTATTTAGAGAAAGTTTATATATATGGAATATAATATAAGAAAGTAAATAACAAGGTAATCGTCGAAAAGATTAAATAAAAAGTGTAGTATGACATACTTACAAAGCCACAACAATAACAAAGTAAAATTACACATTATTTCACTTTTTGCAGTCTTTTTGGTCTAGAGCCTACAATCTTGTCATCTTTAACACTGTAACATACTAACAAAACGAGCCCAAACTCGGCATACCTAGCTCTAATCGTTTATTAGTTCCAGTAGCAGTCTTCAAAGTACACGTTCAGGTCACTCCATCAAGTCGGAAACTAAATATGAAATTTATAATCCCATAAGTATAAAATCTATAAATAAAATAAATGCGTGAAGGATCAAGTTTATTAGGTGAAATATTTTGTATTCGTACAGTGATCTTTTCGTAAACGAGGAGCTGCTTACAAGCGTCACAGTGTCTACTCACAACGGCGGCTGAGCGCAGACTAAATTACTAAAATATTTCATTACAAATTGTGTTGCAATAATTCAAGGTAGTGACAAATAAAATAACCCTTATTTCAATGCAATAAGTATCACGCGTTACAGCTAAATATGTGAAAAAATAAGATTTGATTTTAATTTTTTTCTCAGCCTATTTGTAACATTTTGATAGTTTTATCTAGTAACTTTTTGAGTTAGACATGTCTACTTACTTAAAATATTTTTAAATAAATCAATTTGTTTTATTAAATACAAGAAAAATGTTCGTTTATTCAGCACGATATTGTCAATTTTGGGTGAAGAGGCAACGGAAATTATTTTTTTCAATATTATAAACCAAAATTTTCGACTTAAAATATAGTACCTTTTAAAGATTAAGGAGTAATCTATTTATGGTAATTATTAGTTAAATTTGGTTTTGTACTATTTCGCCGCAAAATGCACCGAAAAACTGCGTATTTTTGTCAGATTCGTAAACGCGTCCTTAATCAAATCTACAAAACGCTCCGTACCATACCTACAGGCATACGTAATAGGCATGCGTACGGACGCACACGACCTGACCGCAGTCCATTGCACCACAGCTTGCTGTACCACATTGTACAAACAAATTGTAGAAGAGATGGTGATGCTAAAGTAATGATAGCGAATTAAGGATTATCCTATTTTTTGTATCTGCGTAGTGTCATGTTTCAGACTGTAGGTCGCGTGTTTACTTGCTTTTAGAATCATCTAAAGCCTGGACCTATTTGATCACTAGTCGCAGTCAATATGTAATATTTATAATAATGATAAAAATGTTACTTAAATTGAAGTTAGGGACGTTTATTTAAGGTTGATGTTCCGACCGTCCCTCCATACATTTTTGATTACCTCTAAACACTTAACACAGACACTATTTCTTTAAAACTAATCATTTTATCACTTCTCTATAATGAAATGTGTGCGCGTTCGACCTTTTTAATCAATAATTTACAATATTTACTTAGAAAAACAACAGTAAAATACCGGAAAAATTTGACACTTCTACAGTAGTGTGCGTGACTTTTGCCAAGCGAAACACGACATAAAGCACGACATCTAGCGCATAGACTATATACTTATTACAGATCTAGCGCGTCAATGTCTAAACGAAAGGCGATGTTTAGACATTGACGCGCTAGATGTCGTGCATTCGCGTTCGTTATCTTATGCATAATGAGCATAATTCTAATAAATCAAAGTTCTGTGTAAAAATTGAGTAATTTCATTTCCAATCGTTCAAAGAAAATAACAATAAAATAAAATAAAACTAATGACCTTAGAAACTATGTTTTTTTTTATTTATTACTCATTATTGTTCGTCCGTCGTAGGTCTGTAAACTGTATTGTACACTGAAGGTAAATGGTACTGTAGGTACTTTAGTTCGGCGTCGTCGCTCGTCGGCTTGATATAAAATTACATTCTTGATTTCATTGACACGCGCTATGATTTGCGCGCGGAATTTCTTGTGTTGTGAATTTATTTTTGTATGCTATGCATTTTAATTGATTCAAATTGCAATGTTTCTCTAGTATGCATTTGAGACTATATTGTAAATTGTAATAATTGATCGTGGGTATAGTAATTAATTATTCTAATAACGCAATTAGTAATATATGTATTTTCGGTGGGATTCAAAACAAAAAATTGGCCCGTGATTTTTATGAAATTTCACCACATTGCAAATCACATCAATCATAGTTCATACACATGTATGACGAAAGTGATTAGTATTGTGGCTAACATTGACTCATCAGTTCATCACTGAAACCAGTGATAAATCAGTACCTATATCATATTGTGTTTGAATATTTTTAAACAATGATATAAGTATACAATTATTATAAATCGGTAAACTATCAAAGTAATCACAAACTAGCAAACATTGGTAAAATGTCCAGTAGTTTATGAGCCTATTCATTACAATTTACAATCAAACAAACAAACAAAGTTTTCCTCTTTATAATATTAGTGTAGACAAACACTATGAATACGATCACTAATGCAAATTCGGGGATTTTCTAATTATTGCTAAATAATAATTGAATTCGTTTTGAAATACTCTATAATTTTTAGTGTATAAATAGACATTTATAATGCGGTGCTCATTTTTTTTGTACTGCTAACGCTATTGTAGGTACCTATTTTCGTTGTTTTATTTCAAGTGAACACGGCCATACAATTTTGTCACGAGCCGCCTATGATTGTAGGTACTTTTGTTAGGCTCCTTCGTCGTCCGCGTCGGCTCGAAAGTTCTTGATTTCATTGTCACGCGCTATGATTTGCGCGCGGATTTTCTTGTGTTGTGAATTTATTTTTGTATTATTATTATTTTTTATTTATTTTTTTATTTTATTGATTCAAATAAAATATTTCACTAGTATGCATTTGAGACTATATTGTATTATGTATAATTTATCGTAGGTATAGTTATTCTTATAACGCAGTTATATTTTCGGTGGGACAATTTGACCCGTGATTTTTCTGAAATATCACCACGTTGCAAATCACATCAATCATACACACGTATGACGAAAGTATAGTGGCTATAATTGACTCATCAGTTCATCACTGAAACCAGTGATAAATCAGTACATATATCATATTTTATTGTGTTTGAATATTTTTTAAACAACGATATAGGTATACAATATTATTATAAATCGGTAAACTACCAAAGTACTTCCGAATTTTCAGACAGACAAACAAGTAGTTTGAACACGCAGTTTTCTTATACTAGTAGCAAAAATCAAAACCATAATATTATGTTTCCCTACTATATTTTACTAAAAGTCGAGTGCGTCGAAATCGTAAATAATAATATGTTTTTCACCTTCCTGGTTATTTTCCCATAGTAAATAGTGTTTTAGGTTTGTTGTTGTAGGTAGGAATAATAATAATTATTCTTACATGTTGGTTATGAAATGTATATTGAAATAATTTACTTTTACAAATCATTAGTGATATAAGTTTTGAGTGAAAATGCTTGGATCAGCATAATATTATATGGTACTTCAAATACATGTTTTGATAAAAAAAACAATAGTGTAATAAAATAAAACTGCGTTTTATTGTAATCAATGTTGACAATTTTAAATTCCAAAATTATTGATCAATAAAATAGTTTACACCAACAAATATAACTTTTATTTTTATAACAATCGTTCATAATATAAACCGTAGCAGGTGGCGTTTTGAAGTTCTGTCTACTCATACAGAAAAATGGAAAACTTGTTTTTTTTGTAAACAATTTATTACTCATGTTGTTTGGCAACTCGAAGCGTGGTCGTCCGTCGTAGGTACTTTTGTTCGGCGTCGCGTCGTCGTCCGCGTCGGCTTGAACATTCTTGATTTCATTGACACGCGCTATGATTTGCGCGCGGAATTTCTTGTGTTGTGAATTTATTTTTGTATGCTATGCATTTTAATTGAATCAAATTGCAATATTTCTCTAGTATGCATTTGAGACTATATTGTAATAATTGATCGTGGGTAGGTATAGTAATTAATTATTCTAATAACGCAATTATATTTTCGGTGGGATTCAAAACAAAAAATTGGCCCGTGATTTTTATGAAATTTCACCACATTGCAAATTATATATTATACAATTACAATTACAATTATTATAAATCGGTAAACTATCAAAGTAATTACAAACTTGCAAAATAGCTGTGTTTTACCTGAAAATAAAACACATATTAAATACTTACCTATATTTGAAGCTTACTTCATCGAGAAGGTACCTAGCTTTTTCCGCCTATTTTGCCCTCTCTTTCCGTTGTATATATGCTATCTCTCTCGCACACCTCTCCACCAGGTGGCGGGGCGCACGATAATGTGCGGGCGCTGGATGTTTTTTCATTGAGTCGAAATCCACAACAGGTGGACGTTAAGTGTAAGCTTCAAATATAGGTAAGTATTTAATATGTGTTTTATTTTCAGGTAAAACACAGCTATTAAACACTTGACCGTAATTTGAAGCTTACTTCATTGAGACCTGTTTGTTACCCACCTGGTGTACAATGTGACGCCAATGTGAATTTGAATACATAAGTAATTACTTATTTCTTTATTTGAAAGAGTAAGGTGTGCAGATAGTATACCAGCTAATAAATCACACAAATTTTTATATTATATAATATATTAACAATCCCAGATGAAAAGTTAATCAAATAAGAACCAAAAAGTTAATCATAATGATTAAAAGTATTAGAACTTATGAGATTGGTTCAAGCGTACCTTAGTTAACCTTTTGGGCTTGAAAAGTTAAAGTTACTACAATTTTCACTATCTTTAGCGTAAATCTGCGAAAGCGCCAGTACCTAACGACTTTCAATTACGCATTTAGATTTTACTTACAAAATGAAGCAACAGCTGATCCCGACGAGGCAAAAATACCTCAAACTCAAACCTTTATTTATTCAATTAGAACTCTGCAGAAGCATCATTGAATCATCTTAACATAGAATTACCAAATGTCTCAACTCACACAGTTTTAACCCAACCTGCTACAAGCGGACAAGAAGAGACCTTGGTCCTTACTTTTGGGGTCAGAAGTAAATTTAAAAGGTCACCCCTTGAATAAGGCAATAAAATAACAAAACAGGTAAATGGTTTAAATTATAATACAGATTTTTAACATCCAACTAAACCGTGCGGTATCTTTTAATGTTTAGAGCCAACGTCGCAATCATAATCTAAACATGGCTGGTACTTTCAGTACAATGCATGAATTATTTATTTAAAACTGATAGGTCATAAACTCTGTACTGGAAACAAATATACTGAACTCAAGAGACTAAAATGATAAAGAGCTTATCTGTGTCCCAAAACTGCAATTACTACAGCTAAGTACGTTACTTTTAATCAATTCAGTTTTAAGATATAATTATGATTTACATCAGAACTTATATACCGAAAGTCTCGGGACTACATAACGTGACTTATTTATAATAGTGTTTGTGCATAACACTAGGCAGTCAACAGCTATACGAACGTCAGATAGGAAAAGAGCCAAATTTATCCAGTCAGTAATAAAGGATTTTAACTATACTTATTATAATTCAACCAACTACTACTAGCTACTCCGTACGTCTTTTGGGTAGACGGAGGCAAATAGGATTTTTATTCCAACTATATCATTTGATATTTTGAAAATGTACTCCACATTTTCATACCGTCAGAGTCATTTTGCAGATTATAGTGGTGCAGCACTGAACACTGTCTATTAGGTGACTGGTGCTGCTGACCGGGCCTTCAGTTCCGCTTTCCAGAATACCTTCACCCTTCTAGGTGCTACTACTACTGAAATAGCGGTACTCTATCGCGTCGTTCAGGTCTCTAACTGACAGGATTTCTCATATTATCGTAACAACCTCGCTCGTTCTAATGCTGGGGCCACACTAACGGAAAATGCCATTAATTAACGCGATAATGGACGTTAACTTTAGGTGTAGCCAGTATTATTTAACAACGGCATTAACATTGCCGTTTGGCGAGGCGATAGCTTTATCGCGAGAATTAACGCAATGAAGCGGTCACACTACGTCCATCTTGCTAGAATTTTAGTAAAATTAACGCTGTTTTTATCGCCAACAATCGGCATTCACGTTGACCGTTCAAGTGTAGCCACTCACTTAACGCCTTAAAAATTATCGGAATAATTATCGCGATAAAGGGCATTAGACGTTAGACGTTAGTGTGGCCCCAGCATTACGAGAACAAATTATCGCCAAGGAATTCTGCTGCAGGATAATGGCAAGAGAGATTATAAGCTTAACTATGCATTATTATGCTCGGGAATATGGAGGATTTTGAATACTATCGTCGTCTGAAAGTATCTCCTTTCGATTAACTTCATTAAGGATGCAGATCTGATCCCATCTTTGTTCCGTAGGAATGCTACGACAGTCTAAACGTTACACTGGACAAAGAAAATTGCCCTAAATATAGTCGGTTGTTCCAACATCCGTAATATGGCTAGCCTACCTTGCTAGCCCTTGATTGTAACTGCTACCAATGCAGGCATTGCTCTCGTGTTGTCCACAGTTGTGCGAGTGCAAAAATGAAGAACAGAGCTCGTGGGGAGCTATGTCCAATGAATCTGTGTTAAGATTATGACAGTATAGGACAGTTAGCTGTGGATGCGAAGACAGGACATTACTTTATTCATCCGTAAACACGCGAGGCAGCCACGGACAGCGATATAGCAAGAACTAAACTAGCAAAGTTTAGTTCGCTTACCAGACTTATATTTTAAAAGCCGTATAGTCTGTACCTACTGCATTTCATTTATTGCCCCCCCCCCCTCAAAGCAAAGAAATGAACAGTCATTTGGCAGAGCTTTCTCGTTAGGGTAGGGGTTCCAAGTAATATCTAATAATAAGAGGCTTTTGTTTAGATAGATTGACTTTCCGTTATTTATCCTCTATCCTATGTAACTCAACAGTCAGTATTCTCAGTATTCGTTGAGTACTTAAACGTTTTACGTAAATAGTTGTATATAACTTTATTATACAATAAAATAATCCTGGTGGGATGACAAGAAACTTGTCTAACAAACGATTATCCTAATCCCTCAGCGATTTATTGTTTGAGCCCTGAAGAAAAATCTCATGGGTGCAATAATGAGGTCAAATGGGTTGAAAAACGAGTCAATTAAATTGCCTACAAGACCGGGCAACTAAAATAGGCCTATGAGAGGTCAAATATACGTAATCAATCGTTTGAAATTTGAAATTTGATTTTGAATCAATCGTCATTTGTTACATTCAATCGCTTTGCGATTAAAAAATCTCTTCCGATGTTTTTATATGAAAATTGGTCGGCTAGTGCCATTGAATGACGATACCAAACATACCGTTGACACAAGGCTTGGTGACAATCCTCGAAACCACCGCCACAAATCATCTGCGAGATGATATTTGATCCGACTCGCCTTCCTTTGTTGTGAATAGGCTTTACATTGGTAAATACGATTTGTTCAATTCCAATTTCCATAATTGGTAAACCAATGGTGGTTTCCTGATTCCTGAAGCGTAAACTTTTAGGATACGAAGTATCAATTTCATGCGCCCATTATTTGACGTCTCTAACCTTTATTGTATTTATTAGGTCATATTACTATACTGCCCACTGTGAAGAAGATTTCAAAACCTTTTTCTACCTACCTTAGAAGAGTGAAGATCCGATACGGTCATATCCAAAACTTCTTTCGTGGGTCCTCGTTGACGAAAGCAAATATCTATGATCATTTTAATGATCAATCCTTTGTATATTTGCACCAATCGCCATCAAAGCCCCGCGAGGGCTGATATATATTTGCACCATGTCTCCGTGAGGTACTGTTGTAGTCAAAGCCCCGCGAGGGCTGATATATATTTGCACCATTTCTCCGTGAGGGACGGTTGTAATCAAAGCCCCGCGAGGGCTGATATATATAAAAGATGGTGCAAATGCACCATCTTTTCCGTGAAGGACGGTTGTAATCAAAGCCCCGCGAGGGCCGATATATATTTGCACCATTTCCCTGCGAGCGACAGCTGCGCGAGGGATGTTTGTAACTAGAAATAAGTACGGCCTGCCAAAAAATGCTTAAGAGACACCCTGCGAGGGTGGATTTGACCTGGCTAACCCCTGCGAGGAGTAGTGGCCACATTTATGTATTCTGCTTCGAGCAAGAATACACCTTAGTGCTAATATAAAATTAGCAGTAAATAATCATTTAAATAATATAGCAATTAACAAGGTCCTTTAACTTATTTTCCAATGTTAGCGACAACTGTCCAGGATGAATTAATAAGAATTGATTTGACAATGGTAATTAATTATTATGTTTATATAAAAAAGAACTAACTATTTAATAAATTCATAATTCAAATCAATTCACTAAATTTTAAAATGAACTTCGATTCATATTTATTTTTGTTCATGCAATCGATGTAACATTTAGTTGCTTTATATCCGTTAACATTCCTTACGAACGCAACCATACCGTCGTAGGACGTTATATTTAATTGAACAAAATATTCTCCACTCACCCGCAATTTTTTACTTTTTGTCAAGGTGTACAAGTTTATAATATTATTCTAAAACGTTAGAAGTGAATTGTAAATCCTTTGAAATAAATGTATCTAAATCTAATTTATATTAAGGTATCTCGATAATTATTATACGATAACCCTTTCAGCACAAGTTCAGTAAACCAAAGAATTTAATTGTAAAATTTTGGTACTTACTCGTTTAAACAAAAAAGTTGCATCATTTGAAACATAGGAAACGTAATTTTCAATCAAATTAGCCGTGTGTAATATGTCTATTTTCACATAAAAACGGATCAGAATAATACTCATAAAAGGACACGTATAGACTACGGATAGTTTTGAATGTGTGGTACATTCATGGTACGTATCTACTATACATGAGCGAATCCATCATTATTCAGTTGAGCGGTAACTCCCGTACGATTTATAAAATAATATCACAACATGTTCTGACATGTCGTGACTCGTGACTTCTTGGAGCTGACTCATCTCGTTCGATAATTTTTAGTAATAAACTATTATAGGAATTCCGAACCGTTCCTAGCGATAACGACAATGTAATAAAGTCGTAGCAATGGATTGTATGCCTGTAAAGCTTTGAGTTGGCTCATATCCATACTAAGTAGGTATTAATTGTAATTTTTCCAAGAAAAATTCACTTGTAACCTTGTAATAAAAACACATTATTAAAAATGACATAAATAATTAAAAATATCTATATACAAGAGAGGGTATTTGATATATCTAGTAATATCAAATAATCACAAAAGTAATATTAACGATTCGAGTAAAGCCGAACGGTAACACCGTTAAAATAGCTTTACTCACAGTATTAAAAATTCAAATTAGTACATATTGCATAATGAAATATTTCAAAAGAAAAGTTACTATTTCAAGTAAAATGTAACGGTTGTATCGTTAATTTTAAATATCTTTATTCATGCTATTAAGTATTTAAGCATATTGAAAAATAAACTATTGCTGAAGGATTCATTAAAAACCTCAGCATTTTAAATAAAGTCCAACGATTATACCGTTGACTTTAAAGATTTTTACTCATTTTTAAGTAAAATATTATTTGAATAGATGTAAAAATAACTCACTGTACCGATCCGACGGGATACACTTTTTAACACTTTTAGCACTTGCTTTAAGCAATACTTAATAGCACCAAGGTTGTAGTCTTGTAGACAACCTTCTCGCGGCGGAAGCTAGACGCCAATGAAAAAACATCCAGCGCCCGCACATTATCGTGCGCCCCGCCACCTGGTGGAGAGGTGTGCGAGAGAGATAGCATATATACAACGGAAAGAGAGGGCAAAATAGGCGGAAAAAGCTAGGTACCTTCTCGATGAAGTAAGCTTCAAATTACGGTCAAGTGTTTAATATGCTTTTCCGAATTTTCAGACAGACACACAATTTTATTAGTTTGTTTTAGCAAAGTAGGTACCTATACCTATACGCTTACGTCGCGCGTCGCGTCGTCGAAAACGGTGCGCCCAGAAACAAACATACCTAATTCAGTTACAATCCTTTTTTTGTTCCGTAATTTATTGTATTTATTCTAATACGATTTTTTTTATTCGTCGGCCAGTTCTACTAGGTATAAAAAGATAAAATTGAAATATAATTATTGTAGCGACAGCCATATTATGTTACTATGTTTTCGTAAATATGTTTTTCACCTTCCTGGTTATTTTCACATAATCTTATATATAAAAATGAATCGCAAAATGTGTTGGTAAGCGCATAACTCGAGAACGGCTGAACCGATTTCGATCATTCTTTTTTTATTATATTCCTTGAAGTACGAGGATGGTTTTTATGTAGAGAAAACGTAAATATTATGTACCACGGGCGAAGCCGGGGCGGACCGCTAGTCTTCTTATATATAAAAATGAATCGCAAAATGTGTTGGTAAGCGCATAACTCGAGAACGGCTGAACCGATTTCGATCATTCTTTTTTTATTATATTCCTTGAAGTACGAGGATGGTTTTTATGTAGAGAAAACGTAAATATTATGTACCACGGGCGAAGCCGGGGCGGACCGCTAGTATATATATATATATATATATATATATATCTTATATATAAAAATGAATCGCAAAATATGTTGGTAAGCGCATAACTCGAGAACGGCTGAACCGATTTCGATCATTCTTTTTTTATTATATTCCTTGAAGTACGAGGATGGTTTTTATGTAGAGAAAACGTAAATATTATGTACCACGGGCGAAGCCGGGGCGGACCGCTAGTCTTCTTATATATAAAAATGAATCGCAAAATGTGTTGGTAAGCGCATAACTCGAGAACGGCTGAACCGATTTCGATAATTCTTTTTTTATTATATCCCTTGAAGTACGAGGATGGTTCTTATAGCTAGAGAGCTAGTTAGTTTAGTTTTAGTGCAGTGGCAGTGTAAATGTTGTTGTTGAGGTTATGTAAATTTAACACTTTAGTTAACTACCAAGATATAAAGAAATGAGGATAGGACACAATAACTATTGGTTGAGGTATTTATAAACTCATAATATACTTTTAAAAAAATCACGTTTTAATAAATTTCTAGAATTAAATTAGAACAGCTGATTCAAAATAGCCTAAAAAATCTTAATAATAATAATTACGCTTCACAGCAAGAAGAAATGTACCATATGTACCCGCACAAAGTCGATATTGTGTTGCCTACCGTTCGACTCAATGGCTAGGGTTGTAACTACCTTTAATAATTATTACCAAACTAATAAACCGAGTGATGCGAAATAACCATAATTCTTTTAGAGTTTGATAAAATGATCAGGCAGGTATTTTCTTTAATCCTCTGAATTCTCGGTTACTAAATTGTATCGTTGAAATTATTCTTAATCGCGTAAATTTAATAAATAATCATATGGAAAACACTTTTCATTTGTTTTTTTACTTTCACGCCCAACTACTATACAATAATTACGTTGTTTCGGTATTTTGACGAGAAAACGCAGGAAACATCCGTTGTATCATTTTAGATAGATTGTATATTTTGTATCTGTAGAATTGAAATCAAAGCTATGTATATGTTGTCTCCATTCTTTTCTTATCGGATTGTTGATCCCAATGCGAATGCGTCACTTAAATTTTATAAAAGACAATTAAGAACATCAAAAATAAAGTGATACGTAAATATTTCACAGTGCAATATATTATATAATTAATAATAATTATATATTTATGAAAAAATAATTACATCAGATTTAATAATAGCAATTGTTTTGAATGTACATAATATGAATAAATGATTACATCATAATAGTAATAATTACAATTGTTTTATTTCCCATTTGTTGCAACCCTAGCATATCTTCATGTAGCAGCAGAAGTACCTACACTGGCGGCGCGGCGGCATCGTGCGACATCAAAGGCATTGCCTTACTAGGTAAGTTTATAATGACTCATTTCTTTTATTATATAATTTACGTTTTACTTTTACAGAATCCGATTCAATGGATTATGAAGACGAGTCACACAACGCCATACGATAGTGATGATGAATGAACATTTCAATAAATGCATGCGTGTTTTTTTATGTTGTTTTGTAATTGTTAATTGTTTCTTAAATAAAGAAATAAACTAAATATTTAAATGATGATTTGTTATTTGCAACACAACTTTATATTTGAGATTCTTTACAAATGTATATTTAGTTTTGTATCATCAAATTTATAAATTTTATTCCATAGTTTTAAAAATTAAATGTAAATGACCATAAAAACATTAATAAAGTAAATCATTGATGTAAGGTCAGGGAACGTAATACATATATACATCTGACCATGTAGAAGCTAAGTCTTGTTGACTGCTGAAGTCTGTAAAGTTTTGTTGTCTGCTGAAGTCTGTACGCAATGAAAATGTCTGCCGTTTCGAAAATAAGTTTTTAAGACCCTAATAAATAAAATATATGTATATATAATGGCAGATCTGGTCAAATACTTTCAAAATTGTATTTTTTTCAGCACTTTCATAAGTGTCTGCCAGAATGTTATCCGCGTGATAATGGTCTGCCATTGTTATTTTCCGATAGTAATAATAATCTATTTTCAAATATCAAAATGGCAGACGTGGTCAAATGGTTTCAAAGTTCGCCAAAAATTTCCACCTGTCTTACCTAAGCGCGCGCCCCGTCCACCACTCTGGGCTTAGTGACTCCTCATCTCATGTATAGTAGGTATAGGGGAATCAACACACAAAAATCCAGGTCTGGTCAAATACATACAGGTAGCTTTGCGCTAGCTCTCTAGCTATTACTTCTTATGGAGAGAAAACGTAAACATGTACCACGGGCGAAGCCGGGGCGGACCGCTAGTAAATAATAAAATAATAAATAGTGTATTAGATTTGTTATTGTATCTTGTATACCTACGAATAATTATTCTTACGTCTTGTTGGGAAATGTTCAAATACCTACCTATTGAAATAATTTACTGTTACAAATCATTAGTGTTATTAGTTTTGAGTGAATAGGCATGGATCAGAAATTCAGAATATAATATGCTACTAACTACTCAAATACATACATGTTTACACAACAAACACCACTGACCTCTATAACTATAAGTTATAGAGGTCAGTGACCGTCAGTGACAAACACTATGGATACCTACGCTCGCGAATGCAAATTCGGTGATTTACTAATTATTGATACCTAGTCATTGAATTCGTTTTGAAATAGCCTGTACTTTGTAATTTTTAGTGTTATAGACATTTATAAAATGTGGTGCTCATTTTTTTGTAATAAATCATCCCGAACGCTATTGTATTTTCGTTGTTTTATTTCAAGTGAACACCTAGGTATACAATTTTGTCACGAGCCGCCTCTGGCCTCTGGGTGAAATAAACAAGTCAAATGATTTTTGTTCTAATTGTATTTTGGTAGTAGTTTGTTTAGAATTTACATTACCATTGTTTAATTTTTATTTTGTATTTGCAGTAAAATAAAAAGATGAAAAACTTCATTAGGTATATTGTACGACACCTCACTCTGAATCGCGCTAGCGAAATTTTTTCGTTACAGAGCACATATACAACTTTCGGACAATCTTCATTGAGGCCGGCCGGCAAATCGAGTATGTCGAGAAACTTCACTTATTCGATGGAGGTATTCTACCTTCCTTCCTCCACAGTTGTGGGACCCCGACGTGCATTGAACACGCAGCTTTCTGATACTAGTAGCTAAAATCAAAACCACAGATATGTCTGTGATCAAAACCATAATAATATTTTTACCTATTATTTTACTAAAAGTCGAGTGCATCGAAATCGTAAATATGTTTTTCACCTTCCTGGTTTTTTTTCCATAGTAAATAGTGTTTTTGATTTGTTGTTGTATGAATAATTATTCTTACTTGTTGGTTATGAAATGTATTTTGAAATAATTTACTTTTACAAATCATTACTGATATTAGTTTTGAGTGAAAATGCTTGGATCAGCATAATATCATATTTGCTACTTCAAATACATGTTTTGATTAAAAAAAAACAATAGTGTAATGTAGGTAATAAAATAAAACTGCGTTTTATTGTAGGTAATCAATTTTGACATTATTTATTTCCCAAAATTACAATAAAATAGTTTACGCCAACAAATAGGTATAACTTTTATTTTTATAACAATCCTACTTCCTACTAATGCGAAAGTTCATACATGTTTCAAAAGAAAAACTTTTACTTTTACTATTATTTCAATTTATCCGGTTTAATTAAGACTTAATATTGATACATATGATCATTATAAATACAAATAGGAATTAACAATATAACGAATACGTGGCACAACTAAAATTTTACCGATACCACCCGTGGTCATTCTCCTTTGTGGGTCATTTGTAACAGGATGGCGGTTCTACAGCGAAAAAAGAAAAATGATGGTCAGAACGCTGATACCGGATACCTTAAGATACTGTAATATAAAATATTACTAGATTAGATAAAATATTATAGGTAGTATCTTCACCGTGTGTGACGCGCTTTACATTCACGCCATCTAGAGTTAAATCTTTATCATTTTTGTATACGTCTGTGTGTGTAAACGACCCTGTATGCAATGACAGAGGTTAAAACGCATAATTTTACCGAATTGGGTGGATTTTAAGGCAATGATATAACATATTTCAATAAAATATAATATTCAGTAACCGCCATATGACTATTCCTAGGTTTGATGACTATTCCAATTACGCAAAAACTCAAATAAACTAGAAATGTAGAATTCAGCGCCATCTAGCGGGATATTGGCTGGGAACAGATCGTTGCAATCACCTTAATGGTTTCTCATGAAATACTTATAAATTTATTGCAAGGACGTTATATTATTATTCTACTAGCGGTCCGCCCCGGCTTCGCCCGTGGTACATATTTCGCAATAAAAAGTGGCCTATGTCCTTTCTCGGGTATCAAAATATCTCTATACCAAATTTCATGCAAATTGGTTCAGTAGTTAAGGCGTGATTGAGTAACAGACAGACAGACAGAGTTACTTTCGCATACTTTATAATATTAGTATGGATGGACTTGACAGGTGTCAACAGCGGAGTTAACATCAGCTGTTAGATTTTAAATTTTAAAATTACATTAAGGTTGATGTTCCGACCGTCCCTCCATACATTTTTGATTACCTCTAAACACTTAACACAGACACTATTTCTTTAAAACTAATCATTTTATCACTTCTCTATAATGAAATGTGTGCGCGTTCGACCTTTTTAATCAATAATTTACAATATTTACTTAGAAAAACAACAGTAAAATACCGGAAAAATTTGACACTTCTACAGTAGTGTGCGTGACTTTTGCCAAGCGAAACACGACATAAAGCACGACATCTAGCGCATAGACTATATACTTATTACAGATCTAGCGCGTCAATGTCTAAACGAAAGGCGATGTTTAGACATTGACGCGCTAGATGTCGTGCATTCGCGTTCGTTATCTTATGCATAATGAGCATAATTCTAATAAATCAAAGTTCTGTGTAAAAATTGAGTAATTTCATTTCCAATCGTTCAAAGAAAATAACAATAAAATAAAATAAAACTAATGACCTTAGAAACTATGTTTTTTTTTATTTATTACTCATTATTGTTCGTCCGTCGTAGGTCTGTAAACTGTATTGTACACTGAAGGTAAATGGTACTGTAGGTACTTTAGTTCGGCGTCGTCGCTCGTCGGCTTGATATAAAATTACATTCTTGATTTCATTGACACGCGCTATGATTTGCGCGCGGAATTTCTTGTGTTGTGAATTTATTTTTGTATGCTATGCATTTTAATTGATTCAAATTGCAATGTTTCTCTAGTATGCATTTGAGACTATATTGTAAATTGTAATAATTGATCGTGGGTATAGTAATTAATTATTCTAATAACGCAATTAGTAATATATGTATTTTCGGTGGGATTCAAAACAAAAAATTGGCCCGTGATTTTTATGAAATTTCACCACATTGCAAATCACATCAATCATAGTTCATACACATGTATGACGAAAGTGATTAGTATTGTGGCTAACATTGACTCATCAGTTCATCACTGAAACCAGTGATAAATCAGTACCTATATCATATTGTGTTTGAATATTTTTAAACAATGATATAAGTATACAATTATTATAAATCGGTAAACTATCAAAGTAATCACAAACTTGCAAACATTGGTAAAATGTCCAGTAGTTTATGAGCCTATTCATTACAATCAAACAAACAAACAAAGTTTTCCTCTTTATAATATTAGTGTAGACAAACACTATGAATACGATCACGAATGCAAATTCGGGGATTTTCTAATTATTGCTAAATAATAATTGAATTCGTTTTGAAATACTCTATAATTTTTAGTGTATAAATAGACATTTATAATGTGGTGCTCATTTTTTTTGTACTGCTAACGCTATTGTAGGTACCTATTTTCGTTGTTTTATTTCAAGTGAACACGGCCATACAATTTTGTCACGAGCCGCCTATGATTGTAGGTACTTTTGTTAGGCTCCTTCGTCGTCCGCGTCGGCTCGAAAGTTCTTGATTTCATTGTCACGCGCTATGATTTGCGCGCGGATTTTCTTGTGTTGTGAATTTATTTTTGTATTATTATTATTTTTTATTTTTTTTTTTTTATTTTATTGATTCAAATAAAATATTTCACTAGTATGCATTTGAGACTATATTGTATTATGTATAATTTATCGTAGGTATAGTTATTCTTATAACGCAGTTATATTTTCGGTGGGACAATTTGACCCGTGATTTTTCTGAAATATCACCACGTTGCAAATCACATCAATCATACACACGTATGACGAAAGTATAGTGGCTATAATTGACTCATCAGTTCATCACTGAAACCAGTGATAAATCAGTATATCATATTTTATTGTGTTTGAATATTTTTTAAACAACGATATATACAATATTATTATAAATCGGTAAACTACCAAAGTACTTCCGAATTTTCAGACAGACAAACAAGTAGTTTGAACACGCAGTTTTCTTATACTAGTAGCAAAAATCAAAACCATAATATTATGTTTACCTACTATATTTTACTAAAAGTCGAGTGCGTCGAAATCGTAAATAATAATATGTTTTTCACCTTCCTGGTTATTTTCCCATAGTAAATAGTGTTTTAGGTTTGTTGTTGTAGGTAGGAATAATAATAATTATTCTTTCATGTTGGTTATGAAATGTATATTGAAATAATTTACTTTTACAAATCATTAGTGATATAAGTTTTGAGTGAAAATGCTTGGATCAGCATAATATTATATGGTACTTCAAATACATGTTTTGATAAAAAAAACAATAGTGTAATAAAATAAAACTGCGTTTTATTGTAATCAATGTTGACAATTTTAAATTCCAAAATTATTGATCAATAAAATAGTTTACACCAACAAATATAACTTTTATTTTTATAACAATCGTTCATAATATAAACCGTAGCAGGTGGCGTTTTGAAGTTCTGTCTACTCATACAGAAAAATGGAAAACTTGTTTTTTTTGTAAACAATTTATTACTCATGTTGTTTGGCAACTCGAAGCGTGGTCGTCCGTCGTAGGTACTTTTGTTCGGCGTCGCGTCGTCGTCCGCGTCGGCTTGATATAAAACATTCTTGATTTCATTGACACGCGCTATGATTTGCGCGCGGAATTTCTTGTGTTGTGAATTTATTTTTGTATGCTATGCATTTTAATTGAATCAAATTGCAATATTTCTCTAGTATGCATTTGAGACTATATTGTAATAATTGATCGTGGGTAGGTATAGTAATTAATTATTCTAATAACGCAATTATATTTTCGGTGGGATTCAAAACAAAAAATTGGCCCGTGATTTTTATGAAATTTCACCACATTGCAAATTATATATTATACAATTACAATTACAATTATTATAAATCGGTAAACTATCAAAGTAATTACAAACTTGCAAAATATGCTTTTCCGAATTTTCAGACAGACACACAATTTTATTAGTTTGTTTTAGCAAAGTAGGTACCTATACCTATACGCTTACGTCGCGCGTCGCGTCGTCGAAAACGGTGCGCCCAGAAACAAACATACCTAATTCAGTTACAATCCTTTTTTTGTTCCGTAATTTATTGTATTTATTCTAATACGATTTTTTTTATTCGTCGGCCAGTTCTACTAGGTATAAAAAGATAAAATTGAAATATAATTATTGTAGCGACAGCCATATTATGTTACTATGTTTTCGTAAATATGTTTTTCACCTTCCTGGTTATTTTCACATAATCTTATCTTATATATAAAAATGAATCGCAAAATGTGTTGGTAAGCGCATAACTCGAGAACGGCTGAACCGATTTCGATCATTCTTTTTTTATTATATTCCTTGAAGTACGAGGATGGTTTTTATGTAGAGAAAACGTAAATATTATGTACCACGGGCGAAGCCGGGGCGGACCGCTAGTCTTCTTATATATAAAAATGAATCGCAAAATGTGTTGGTAAGCGCATAACTCGAGAACGGCTGAACCGATTTCGATCATTCTTTTTTTATTATATTCCTTGAAGTACGAGGATGGTTTTTATGTAGAGAAAACGTAAATATTATGTACCACGGGCGAAGCCGGGGCGGACCGCTAGTATATATATATATAAATGAATCGCAAAATGTGTTGGTAAGCGCATAACTCGAGAACGGCTGAACCGATTTCGATAATTCTTTTTTTATTATATTCCTTGAAGTACGAGGATGGTTCTTATGTAGAGAAAACGTAAACATGTACCACGGGCGAAGCCGGGGCGGACCGCTAGTCTTCTTATATATAAAAATGAATCGCAAAATGTGTTGGTAAGCGCATAACTCGAGAACGGCTGAACCGATTTCGATAATTCTTTTTTTATTATATCCCTTGAAGTACGAGGATGGTTCTTATAGCTAGAGAGCTAGTTAGTTTAGTTTTAGTGCAGTGGCAGTGTAAATGTTGTTGTTGAGGTTATGTAAATTTAACACTTTAGTTAACTACCAAGATATAAAGAAATGAGGATAGGACACAATAACTATTGGTTGAGGTATTTATAAACTCATAATATACTTTTAAAAAAATCACGTTTTAATAAATTTCTAGAATTAAATTAGAACAGCTGATTCAAAATAGCCTAAAAAATCTTAATAATAATAATTACGCTTCACAGCAAGAAGAAATGTACCATATGTACCCGCACAAAGTCGATATTGTGTTGCCTACCGTTCGACTCAATGGCTAGGGTTGTAACTACCTTTAATAATTATTACCAAACTAATAAACCGAGTGATGCGAAATAACCATAATTCTTTTAGAGTTTGATAAAATGATCAGGCAGGTATTTTCTTTAATCCTCTGAATTCTCGGTTACTAAATTGTATCGTTGAAATTATTCTTAATCGCGTAAATTTAATAAATAATCATATGGAAAACACTTTTCATTTGTTTTTTTACTTTCACGCCCAACTACTATACAATAATTACGTTGTTTCGGTATTTTGACGAGAAAACGCAGGAAACATCCGTTGTATCATTTTAGATAGATTGTATATTTTGTATCTGTAGAATTGAAATCAAAGCTATGTATATGTTGTCTCCATTCTTTTCTTATCGGATTGTTGATCCCAATGCGAATGCGTCACTTAAATTTTATAAAAGACAATTAAGAACATCAAAAATAAAGTGATACGTAAATATTTCACAGTGCAATATATTATATAATTAATAATAATTATATATTTATGAAAAAATAATTACATCAGATTTAATAATAGCAATTGTTTTGAATGTACATAATATGAATAAATGATTACATCATAATAGTAATAATTACAATTGTTTTATTTCCCATTTGTTGCAACCCTAGCATATCTTCATGTAGCAGCAGAAGTACCTACACTGGCGGCGCGGCGGCATCGTGCGACATCAAAGGCATTGCCTTACTAGGTAAGTTTATAATGACTCATTTCTTTTATTATATAATTTACGTTTTACTTTTACAGAATCCGATTCAATGGATTATGAAGACGAGTCACACAACGCCATACGATAGTGATGATGAATGAACATTTCAATAAATGCATGCGTGTTTTTTTATGTTGTTTTGTAATTGTTAATTGTTTCTTAAATAAAGAAATAAACTAAATATTTAAATGATGATTTGTTATTTGCAACACAACTTTATATTTGAGATTCTTTACAAATGTATATTTAGTTTTGTATCATCAAATTTATAAATTTTATTCCATAGTTTTCAAAATTAAATGTAAATGACCATAAAAACATTAATAAAGTAAATCATTGATGTAAGGTCAGGGAACGTAATACATATATACATCTGACCATGTAGAAGCTAAGTCTTGTTGACTGCTGAAGTCTGTAAAGTTTTGTTGTCTGCTGAAGTCTGTACGCAATGAAAATGTCTGCCGTTTCGAAAATAAGTTTTTAAGACCCTAATAAATAAAATATATGTATATATAATGGCAGATCTGGTCAAATACTTTCAAAATTGTATTTTTTTCAGCACTTTCATAAGTGTCTGCCAGAATGTTATCCGCGTGATAATGGTCTGCCATTGTTATTTTCCGATAGTAATAATAATCTATTTTCAAATATCAAAATGGCAGACGTGGTCAAATGGTTTCAAAGTTCGCCAAAAATTTCCACCTGTCTTACCTAAGCGCGCGCCCCGTCCACCACTCTGGGCTTAGTGACTCCTCATCTCATGTATAGTAGGTATAGGGGAATCAACACACAAAAATCCAGGTCTGGTCAAATACATACAGGTAGCTTTGCGCTAGCTCTCTAGCTATTACTTCTTATGGAGAGAAAACGTAAACATGTACCACGGGCGAAGCCGGGGCGGACCGCTAGTAAATAATAAAATAATAAATAGTGTATTAGATTTGTTATTGTATCTTGTATACCTACGAATAATTATTCTTACGTCTTGTTGGGAAATGTTCAAATACCTACCTATTGAAATAATTTACTGTTACAAATCATTAGTGTTATTAGTTTTGAGTGAATAGGCATGGATCAGAAATTCAGAATATAATATGCTACTAACTACTCAAATACATACATGTTTACACAACAAACACCACTGACCTCTATAACTATAAGTTATAGAGGTCAGTGACCGTCAGTGACAAACACTATGGATACCTACGCTCGCGAATGCAAATTCGGTGATTTACTAATTATTGATACCTAGTCATTGAATTCGTTTTGAAATAGCCTGTACTTTGTAATTTTTAGTGTTATAGACATTTATAAAATGTGGTGCTCATTTTTTTGTAATAAATCATCCCGAACGCTATTGTATTTTCGTTGTTTTATTTCAAGTGAACACCTAGGTATACAATTTTGTCACGAGCCGCCTCTGGCCTCTGGGTGAAATAAACAAGTCAAATGATTTTTGTTCTAATTGTATTTTGGTAGTAGTTTGTTTAGAATTTACATTACCATTGTTTAATTTTTATTTTGTATTTGCAGTAAAATAAAAAGATGAAAAACTTCATTAGGTATATTGTACGACACCTCACTCTGAATCGCGCTAGCGAAATTTTTTCGTTACAGAGCACATATACAACTTTCGGACAATCTTCATTGAGGCCGGCCGGCAAATCGAGTATGTCGAGAAACTTCACTTATTCGATGGAGGTATTCTACCTTCCTTCCTCCACAGTTGTGGGACCCCGACGTGCATTGAACACGCAGCTTTCTGATACTAGTAGCTAAAATCAAAACCACAGATATGTCTGTGATCAAAACCATAATAATATTTTTACCTATTATTTTACTAAAAGTCGAGTGCATCGAAATCGTAAATATGTTTTTCACCTTCCTGGTTTTTTTTCCATAGTAAATAGTGTTTTTGATTTGTTGTTGTATGAATAATTATTCTTACTTGTTGGTTATGAAATGTATTTTGAAATAATTTACTTTTACAAATCATTACTGATATTAGTTTTGAGTGAAAATGCTTGGATCAGCATAATATCATATTTGCTACTTCAAATACATGTTTTGATTAAAAAAAAACAATAGTGTAATGTAGGTAATAAAATAAAACTGCGTTTTATTGTAGGTAATCAATTTTGACATTATTTATTTCCCAAAATTACAATAAAATAGTTTACGCCAACAAATATAACTTTTATTTTTATAACAATCCTACTTCCTACTAATGCGAAAGTTCATACATGTTTCAAAAGAAAAACTTTTACTTTTACTATTATTTCAATTTATCCGGTTTAATTAAGACTTAATATTGATACATATGATCATTATAAATACAAATAGGAATTAACAATATAACGAATACGTGGCACAACTAAAATTTTACCGATACCACCCGTGGTCATTCTCCTTTGTGGGTCATTTGTAACAGGATGGCGGTTCTACAGCGAAAAAAGAAAAATGATGGTCAGAACGCTGATACCGGATACCTTAAGATACTGTAATATAAAATATTACTAGATTAGATAAAATATTATAGGTAGTATCTTCACCGTGTGTGACGCGCTTTACATTCACGCCATCTAGAGTTAAATCTTTATCATTTTTGTATACGTCTGTGTGTGTAAACGACCCTGTATGCAATGACAGATGTTAAAACGCATAATTTTACCGAATTGGGTGGATTTTAAGGCAATGATATAACATATTTCAATAAAATATAATATTCAGTAACCGCCATGACTATTCCTAGGTTTGATGACTATTCCAATTACGCAAAAACTCAAATAAACTAGAAATGTAGAATTCAGCGCCATCTAGCGGGATATTGGCTGGGAACAGATCGTTGCAATCACCTTAAAATTAATTAATTAGTGCTAAAATAGTAAATATTAGTAATTATTAACTATTTTATTGATATAAAAGTGAAAATAATTGTGAAACACACCTTCTATGTGATCTACGCAACGTTTTGTATAACGCGGAGGTCAACGTGTCAACGGTTATCCGAATTCAAACATCTTCTCCAATAAACCAGGGGAGTACTAGTTTTAAAATTTCATATTTAATTATATACGACACCTACATTCATTTGTAATACTAACACCGCTCATATTTAATGAGCTACGTCACAATAAATACATTGGCATAAAAGTTACCGTCTCACTTTGCTTGACAAGTTGGAAGCAATTTAGAAGACAAAAACTTATCGCCCCAGACAATATTATTCTTTACTCTTTACTACATCATACCGTTAATCACTTAATATCAACATTCAGTTCTATCATAATAGTATTCAGGAATAATTATCTCATACATTTCCTTTCATCTGTTTCAGTAACTTAAAAGTACAACATGCTGACCCGCAAGGCAGTAGCTAAGGACATGGAGAATAAATTAAAAGCTACACTCCATGATTTAAAAGCTTCACAATCTTTATGTGAAAAACTCATACAAGAGCGGGATGAAAGTGAATTAGAGATTCAAGGAATTATAAAAAAGAACTCTCTTCTTAAGGCCGAGCTGGCTGAACTACACATGAAATACATTTATAGTGAAGACAAGTGCAAAGCCCTACAAGACGTTGTGGACAGCTTCCAGCAGTGCTCTAGTGACCATGAGAAAGCTCTTAGCCGTATCGCTGAGTTGGAATGTAGCTTAATGGAAGCGCAAGAGGACAATCCCAAGCGGCAATGCAACACACCAAGTAGTCTTCATGATGAATTAATTGAATGTGGACAGTTAAGTGGCTCTATAAACTTTAAAAAATTCAATTTCTCTTCGCATAAGAAGTTAAAAAAATATCTTAGAATAAGTAAATTCATCAAGCGTACGCAATCTATTGTTAGAAAGAGTTCTTTAAAAAAGATAGTTCAACTAAAGAAAGACAACATAAACCTTGTTCAGGAGTTAGATAAATATCATAGGGATCTAGAATACTATAAAATCTTATATGATGTAGAAACAACTGAACTTAAGGAGAAGATAGACTCCTTAAGTCAAATGTTAACTGATGTGAACCAGAAATACTCTTCTGCCCAAATGCAAATTAATGAGCATATACAAGAGGCAGATTATCTTATTAAGTTGAGCAATGAGAATATGGATCGTTTTGAGTCGCTGACCAATAAATATGTATGTCAGTGTTCAAACAATGACAATGAGCAACCGTCGCCCCATAAGACTGACTACACAGACATACATAGTGTTAAACCCACTACCACAATTCCAACCAGTAATACTAAATACCTTTCAAAGCAGGAAATAATTATGTTGTCAGATAATATTGGTCAGGGATTTGGCGCTATGCTCAACAACTTAGGGCTTAAAGTTACTAATGTTTGTACGCCTAACAGTTCATTTAAATATATAATCAAATCACTGGATCATTTCAGCTTTAATAAGAATAATATTGTAATTATATTATATGGGGACAGTTTAAATATAAATAATAAGGATATTGATGTAGGATTAAAAAAAATGTTAGATATTAGTAGTAAGACTAAATGTAAATTTATGTTGTGTACCTTGCCATACCTACCTGGTTTGACACAAGAACAAAATAGATTAATTTATAATATGAATTTAAAATTGTATAACCTAACAAATCATCATCGTGATGCATTTATTTACTTTGACATTAACTCATGTATTAAATCTTTTACTTTGACAAAGAATACAGTGTATCTGCCATATAGATATAAGCGTGAACTTGCTATGTTAATAGCATATAATATTAACCAGTCTGGTACATGTTCGGTATCAGACCATCGATCTACTATAATTTTATGTAGTAGTAATTTTATACATCAACCTAGATTAAGTGTAGACAGACAATCTAGCCCTAAGCTAGATTTAAACTAGTATATAAGACAACAGCTAAGCAGTGTTTTTCCATTGTGCATCAAAATATTCAAGGCTTGGCTAGCAAATTGTTAGAAATAGAATTGTTTCTGAATGATAACAATATTAAAATATTTTGTGTAACAGAACATTGGCTTAAACAATGTCAGTCGTTAGTAAATATTGAAAATTACAAATTAAAAAGTATATACTTTAGGACACAGGCTATTCACGGAGGTTCTGTTATTTTTGTACATGATAGTGTAAAATGTAAAGAACGAACTGACATTGTTAGTCTTTCTGTAGAACGGACCATTGAACTGTCCTGTGTGGAGCTGGAGCGTTATATTATTGTTTGCGTTTATAGACCCCCTTCCAGTGACTATAATATGTTTGAGACAGTCATGGAAGAAATATTAAAGCGTCTAAGCAGGAGTAAAAAAAAAGTTATAGTATGTGGTGATTTTAATATTGATTTACTTTTACAAACACAAACGGCTACACGAATTGTTAATTTGTTTCAGTCATTTAATCTATATAAACTTTTTAACGAACCCACACGAATTACACCTACTTCTGCAACTTGTATTGATAATATATACTGTGACTGCATCTGTTTAGAGAAAAATATTCTCAATACATTGACTTCGGATCACTGTGGCCAGAAAGTAGTTTTTGAATGGGATTGCATACCTACATTTAAAAGGATTAATGTTAGGCCTATAACTAAAAAAGGCATTAATAAATTTAGGAATAATATTAATAAAAACCTGCCCGTACTAAATGATCAATCCTATCCTAATAGTCCTTGTGAAATGTTTAAAAATCTTTTTAATTTAGTACATAAAGAATTTGAAAAAATATTTAAAGTTAAATCTTTAAATATTACCAAGGATTTACCATTTAGTAAATGGGCGACAGCTAGTATACATAGGTGCAGGAACATTCTTTATGAATTATATGGTATGAAGCAATATAATAAAGACCCATCTTTTCTTAGTTATGTTAGAAATTACTCAAAAATTTTTAAAAAAGTTTGTTTCACTGCAAAGCGTTTGTATATCAAAGAAAAAATACGCGACTCTGATAATAAAGTTAAAACAGTTTGGTCAATTATTAATGGTGAAATGGGTAAAAGCAAATCAAGTAATACCATAAAACTTGTAAATAATGACAGGGTTATTGACAAAAGTGCTGATGTTGCGCTTGCTTTTGAAGAATTCTTCAGTAGTGTCCCTGCTACTATTACTAATAGTTTAAATTCGTCTTCAGCACTTGCAGAGACCTTTTTGAGGGACCATGTTGCGGAGTGCAGTACATTATTTGAATTACGACACGTAACTGCTAATGATATTGTTACTGCCTTTAAGACGCTTAATCTTAAAAATACTTGTGATCTTTGGGGAATGTCCGTAAATTTAGTTAATAATATAATAGAAAATATTGCGAAAAATTTAGCTTCCATATTTAATAAGTGTTGTGACTATGGTACATTTCCTAATTTACTAAAGCTTAGTAAAGTTATACCTTTATTTAAGAAGGGCGATCAAGAAGACTGTAACAATTATAGACCTATCTCTATTTTACCAACATTAAGTAAGGTATTCGAGAAGTTAATATTAAACCAATTGAGTAGTCATTTTGCAAATAATAATTTACTGCACACCAAACAGTTTGGTTTCACAAAGGGGCGCTCAACCACAGATGCTGGAGTTGCACTTCTAACACATATATATAAGGCATGGGAAAACTCAAAAAATGCTCTAGGGATATTTTGTGACCTCTCCAAGGCATTTGACTGCGTTGAACATTGTACTTTGTTACGTAAACTTAATCACTATGGAATTAAAGGAAAAGCCCAGAACCTCATAGCGTCATACCTGCATGATAGGATACAGACTGTAGTTGTTAATGGAGAACGTTCTAGCGGTGCGTCAATTAACATTGGTGTTCCACAGGGGTCAATTTTAGGTCCCTTCTTGTTCTTGGTATATATCAATGATCTTCCCTATTATTTGCAGGATAGGTGTGAAATAGTTCTGTTTGCAGATGATACCTCATTAATTTTTAATGTGGATAGGCATGACCCAAATGTTGACGAAGTGAACAGTGCTCTTTTACACATATCTGAATGGTTTACTGCCAATAATTTATTATTAAATGCCAAAAAAACCACTTGTGTTGAATTTTTACTTCCTAATGTAAAAAAGTTGAACAGAGATATTACCTTGAACGGGGAGGTATTGCATCCTACTGAGTCTACTGTATTTCTAGGGTTAACATTGGACGAGAAACTACAGTGGGGAGCCCATGTCAACACCGCTGCAGGTAAGCTCAGTTCTGCTGCATATGCAGTCCGAAAAATAAGGCATCTCACCGATGAAGATACGGCCAGATTGGTTTATTTCAGCTACTTTCATAGCATTATGTCCTATGGAATTCTACTGTGGGGCAGGGCTGCAGATATAGAAACTATATTTATCTTACAGAAAAGAGCCATTCGCTCTATATATAATTTACGTGCTCGGGACTCACTAAGAGATCATTTTAAGAATACTGGTATCCTTACTGTACCATCACAGTATATATTTAATAATATTTTGCATGTACACAAAAGCTCTGACTTACACACAAGAGTAGGAGATAGACACGATTATGGCACAAGGAACAAGAATAGAATTGAAATGCCATTTTTCCGATTAGCTAAAGTTAAAAATTCATTTATGGGTCAAGGTATACGCTTATACAATAGAATTCCTCATAATATTAAAGAGTTTAGTAGTACTAAATTTAAAACTTACATAAAAAATGTACTAGTTCAGAGAGCGTACTACAGTATTCAGGAATATATGGACGATAAAGACCCATGGAGGGTTGTCGCGTAAAAACCACAGGACAGTTCTTTGGCATATTATGTAGTTAGGTAGATATAAGTTACATATTATGTAAATTTATTGACATTATTTAAAAGAGCAACTATGGAGTTTCTTGCCGATTCTTCTCCATAGATACTGCTTTCCGAATCGGTGGTAAATGTTAAAATACTATGTAATGACGATTCGAAAGTGCTACTAAATAGTAGTCTAATTGAATAAATGAATGTTTGAGTTTGAGTTTTGAGTTTGATGTGCTATTTATAAAATAGGTTTGAAGTTGGTGCCGAACATTAAGCACTTAGTATTAAGCCCGTGCACCGACATCAAACCTTTTTAATAAATAGCACATATAAATAATATGTAGTAAATAATAATGTCAAATCTTTTTTATTTCTTACTTTTCCGTTTTTGAAGTCGGTTGTTTTTATCGCAGTTATTTTTATTAGTGAATATTAAGCTTTCCGTGCGATTAGAGCTTTTTATGAAAATTAAGCTCTCCGTGCGATTACAGCTTTTTGTGAAAATTAAGCTTTCCGTTCGATTTGAGCTTTTAATGAAAATTAAGATCTACGTGCGATTATAGCTTTTTTGAAAATTAAGCCTCCGTGCGATTAGAGCTTTTTGTGAAAATTAAGCTCTCCATGCGATTAGAGCTTTTTGTGAAAATTAAGCTCTCCGTGCGATTAGAGCTTTTTGTGAAAATTAAGCTCACCGTGCTATTAGAGCTTTTTGTGAAAATTAAGCTTTCCGTGCACTTAGTTTTTTGTGAAAATTAAGCTCTCCGTGCGATGAGAGCTTTTTTGTGAAAATTTAGCTTTCCGTGCGAATAGAGCTTTTTGTGAAAATTAAGCTCTCCGTGCGATTAGAGCTTTTTGTGAAAATTAAGCTCTCCATGCGATTAGAGCTTTTTGTGAAAATTTAAGCTCTCCGTGCGATTAGTTTTTTGTGAAAATTAAGCTCTCCGTGCGATTAGAGCTTTTTTGTTAAGATTAAGCTTTCCGTGCGAATAGAGCTTTTTGTGAAAATTAAGCTCTCCGTGCGATTTGAGCTTTTTGTGAAAATTGAGCTCTCCATGCGATTAGAGCTTTTTGTGAAAACTAAGCTCTCCGTGCGATTAGAGCTTTTTGTGAAAATTAAGCTCTCCATGCGATTAGAGCTTTTTATGAAAATTAAGCTTTCCGTGCGATTAGTTTTTTGTGAAAATTAAGCTCTCCGTGCGATGAGAGCTTTCTGTGAAAATTAAGCTCTCCGTGCGATGAGTTTTTTGTGAAAATTAAGCTCTCCGTGCGATTAGAGCTTTTTGTGAAAATTAAGCTCTCCATGCGATTAGAGCTTTTTGTGAAAATTAAGCTCTCCATGCGATTAGAGCTTTTTGTGAAAATTAAGCTTTCCGTGCGATTAGAGCTTTTTGTGAAAATTAAGCTCTCCATGCGATTAGAGCTTTTTGTGAAAATTAAGCTCTCCATGCGATTAGAGCTTTTTGTGAAAATTAAGCTTTCCGTGCGATTAGAGCTTAATGAGAAAAATTAAGCTCTCCGTGCGATGAGAGTTTTTTGTGAAAATAAAGCTCCGTGCGATTAGTTTTTTTTGTGAAAATTAAGCTTTCCGTGTGAATAGAGCTTTTTGTGAAAATTAAGCTTTCCGTGCGAATAGAGCTTTTTGTGAATATAAAGCTTTCCGTGCGATTAGAGCTTTTTATGAAAATTAAGCTCTCCATGCGATTAGAGCTTTTTTGTGAAAATTAAGCTCTCCATGCGATTAGAGCTTTTTGTGAAAATTAAGCTCTCCATGCGATTAGAGCTTTTTGTGAAAATTAAGCTTTCCGTGCGATTAGAGCTTTTTGTGAAAATTAAGCTCTCCATGCGATTAGAGCTTTTTGTGAAAATTAAGCTCTCCATGCGATTAGAGCTTTTTGTGAAAATTAAGCTTTCCGTGCGATTAGAGCTTAATGAGAAAAATTAAGCTCTCCGTGCGATGAGAGTTTTTTGTGAAAATAAAGCTCCGTGCGATTAGTTTTTTTTGTGAAAATTAAGCTTTCCGTGCGAATAGAGCTTTTTGTGAAAATTAAGCTTTCCGTGCGAATAGAGCTTTTTGTGAATATAAAGCTTTCCGTGCGATTAGAGCTTTTTATGAAAATTAAGCTCTCCGTGCGATTAGAGCTTTTTGTGAAAATTAAGCTTTCCGTGCGATTAGAGCTTTTTGCGAAAATTAAGCTCTCCGTGCGATTAGAGCTTTTTGTGAAAATTTAGCTTTCCGTGCGATTAGAGCCTTTAATGAAAATTAAGCTCTCCATGCGATTTTATGCGGTTATTAATTCGGCCGGTATATTTTTTTTTATGTATGTACACCGATTACTCCGAGGTTTCTGAACTAGGGCATGCACCCGGGTTTACCCGGTTCCGAAAAACCCGGGTAAACCCGGGTTTTTTGATGATCTTGAGAACCGGGTCCGAATATTATGAAACCCGGTTCTCCCGGTTCCGACCAAAATATTAAAATATAAAGTATTATTTATATTTTGCTGCATTATTTTAACAAATTTATTGTATCTGGCAACGTCAGACTCACGTGCATCGCGAATTTTCGTGCCACGCCTCAAGCGTGGCTCCGATTGGTTGTCTAACCTTAGATGCTATAAAGTTTCCTACGGTTGTATTACAAAAAAAAATAGGCTTCGAAAATGACAAAAATTAGGCTACAGAAATATTTTTACTAGATTTCTCGTGAATTTGAAAAGCTGTTAATTTTACTGATTCATATAATGATCAGTCATGTTTTTGTTTTTGGTATCAAGCTGAAATTTATATCGAATATTCAAGTCTCCGGTCCCTTTTATGTGAAAAAGTCGAACTCACAAGCCAACGCTTCAAAAGATACAGCCGTAAATACTGAAAATTTTCGCAAATTTCGACATTCGCATGGGACTCAAAACCTACAGCTGGGTACTTGTCATGTTTTTATGTGATATTATGATAACAAGAGCGCCGAGACAACCGTCAAAACGCTAAGGAATAGAATACGCTATCGATACAAATTGACATAAGCGTATGATGTTTTGCCTAAGGATTCGGTCACACTACCAACGACGACGACGACCACGAACAAAATTTTCATCCAGTCGAAATTAAATAAATTGTGCAAAACACAATTAAAAAAATGTTTTCGAGATCAATGTATAAAAAAATAGGTTTTTCGTAGAAACGGTAGCTCCTAGGAAAAAAAAGCATTTAACCTTTTTTATAGATAATTTTATGATGTACAATTTTGGTTCCAGGTGATTGTATGATAAACTTACCGTCTCGCCGAAAACCGCAAAAAAAACTATTTTTTATTAATTGACCTCGAATTAATTTTTTTCCGAGTACCGTAATGACGGGAGATTTTAATATTTTATTTTGAATAAATTATGGCAAGATTTGAATTTTGGTCGTGGTCGTCATCGTCGTTGGTAGTGTGACCGAACCATTACCAAAATATCATGAGCTTATGTCAATAATTAGCGTTAGCAATTTCTATTCCTTGGCGATACTGACGTTTGACTAAGGGCCAAGGTACTTTTATAAGACTGATAAATAAAGAGAAGTATTGAAATTTTGTTTCTTTATAAATTTAATAAAATAAGACACAAGCCGCGTAAAATAAAAGGCCTATCAGGTATTTTTACAGTTACTTTTGTTTAATTTCGTATTTTTTCCGAGGTATTATAAAAGAACCGGGTAACCCGGTTCTACCCGGTTCTGAGCTCGATTTGGAACCGGGTTTCAGAAACTTGGAACCGGATCCGGTTCTGCATGCCCTATTCTGAACCGATTTACGTGATTCTTTTTTTGTTCGATGCGGGATGGTGTCGAATTGGTCCCATAATTTTTTTTTCGGATAGGCCCAGTAGTTTTTATTTTATGAGCATTTTTGTCTGTACTCGATGACTAAGTTGATATGTAGCATGTAACTTTGATTCACTTCCCGGTTACCGATTGAGCTGAAATTTTGTATACGTATGTAAATTTGATAGCGATGAAACATTATCATGACATGAAGCTGATTTGATGATGGAATCGGAATGTGGCCATAGGAACTCAGTAATATATTGACTCAACTTTATCGAGGGCTCGTTTGATTCGTGTTGAAAAATACACTAAAAAGTTTTAAATAAAAATAACTGCGTTAAAAACAACCGACTTCAAAAACGGAAAAGTAAGAAATAAAAAAGATTTGATATTATTAACTACAACATAATATTATTGTACATATTTCGCAATAAAAAGTGGCCTATGTCCTTTCTCGGGTATCAAAATATCTCTAGGTATACCAAATTTCATGCAAATTGGTTCAGTAGTTAAGGCGTGATTGAGTAACAGACAGACAGACAGAGTTACTTTCGCATTTATAATATTAGTATGGATTTTGTACCTACACATTATTTACAATCTTTGAATACCATCACTGTTTTGTGATATTAACGTTACTACATTCTATCGAAACAATATAATTTAATAATATAACCTTTAAAATATTTGCAAAAATCAAGTAATTTGCTAGCAAATACCCTCTAACATTATAACATTAAGAGTTACAACAACATTAGTTTAAACTAGTTAAGTAGGTATACGACTTTGTAACAACTCGTATCGGGCTTAACGACCAGTGTAGTGGTTTAGTATTATAGCTAAGGATACTAATTCAGTACTTATTTTCCTAATAAAATATATAATGTTTATTTACATTGCTTTGTCGTACCATAAAACCTTTCCATAAAAATCCAACTTAAAGCTCCAAATTGCTATATCTATCAATTTATCAAAATTCATACAAATTAATTCAGGTGTTCGGCCGCAAAAACGTGTAGCAAGTAGTACAAAATGCATCCTAAACTATTAAATTGTAACTCTTTTGTAATTATAACACAACATATTATTTTAACACAAATACATTATCTAGTTAGTTAATTATTGGTTTAATTATTTTTAACTGTGTTTAACTCCTAAGCTACACAGAACCTATTGCGAATGTAAGGCAGCCCTAAACACCGCATAGTATTGCTTATGGTTGGAAATATCCAACATTATTTAAGGGGAAATGAATGCTCTATTCGCACATATGGGCTATTTTCCGAAGGATTGTACAACCTCATAACAACTTAAATTTTATGAACGTATGAAACGAAAGTTCCATACTTTTCCTTATTTAGAATTCTTAAATCAATAAAAAGTAGAGCAAACTAATTTACAAGTAACGCAATAAGGTTCATATAGAAAATACTATAATCTAAAAATTAGTGCTTTAACTGTATCTATCTATATGTTTGTTGCTTTTTTATTCGTTTCGCTTATTCAAGATTTTGATATAAGCAGATTAGGTAATTTTCAACAAAATAGACCTTAGCTTGATTGAATAATATTTTTCTCATAGTAACAAATCCTTTAAGGTCGAAAATAAAGTATCCAAGCCCTCTGAAGGATTTGATATACATTTATGATTTAAGTGAAGTATTTTCTGTGATACCGAAATTTTAATTAGCCTCTGAAAGTAATCGAACCGAAGAATCTCGATTGCTCAAGGACTTGTTATCCCAAGGAGGTTGTATATAAATAAATCCAATTTAAATATAACTTCAAATGAATTGAATTTTATACTCAAGTTCTGTTTCTTTTCGAAGTTATCGCAGATTATAGCGGTAAGCTGTAGGCGAAACAAGTTTTGTAACTACTTCACAAGTAGATAGTATGAAAAATGTAACCTGGGAAAGTATAATACAACTCGCGAACTTTCTTAATTATCCGCAACAATTTGTGATTCTTTTGTTTTCAGTTAGAAAAGGTATGATGGATTATTGATTTAACTTTTATCGTAAAAAAAGTTATTAAGGTTTAAGGTTTCACCCGTGAACAAAATCACCTTTATTTTTTTCAATAATAATGTTTGTAAAATCGTGAGTCCGTGAAAAACAAACAGATTGACTTTTAGTATAACATGGATGCATAGTTTCAAATCAAACATCAATCATTAGTATAGTGTTCTTTAGAGTCATTAAATCAATCTTCTGAATCAAACATATCTTTATTTTATATATTATCATTAATATAAAAATATATTTTTCAATATAAATACTAAAAGAACACCTATAAAGCTACATTACGACACAGCCAAGCTAGAACAAAGCCACAATGTATAAGAATATCATTAAAATGTCCGCAGCGACAAACTGGCGGTGCCTGCAGCTCGCATTTATTTATGTCCACGTTTTAATTTACTTCTCCGGTGTATAAGTGTGAAATTATACAAAATTCACTTTGAAATAATTTCCCGGGAACTAATACCGCTTGTTTCCTGAGTGCAACACGGGCGTTCGGGTGCCTTGGGATGGAGGTACACTGAGAGATATTTATAATTAAATTTTTAACTTCGTTGTTAAAATTTTATTGATTTCCAAACCAGTTTATATACTACCATACTACATAATAATATTATTATAAAACTTATCCTATCTCCTTTCTCAGGTCTCCAAATATCTCTGTACCAAATTTCATCCAAATCGTTCAACCAATAAAGTTATTTTAGCATTCGAAATTGTGATTATGGTTACCTATATAATTATGGTGTGAAATATTAAAGAGAATTAAGTAAGAAATTTAATCATCAAATTCTAGGATTGTATAATGCATAAGATAGGATAGGATTTTATATAATTATGAGACCTGAGCCTGACTGACTTTGAACTTTGTACTACCCGGAAAATCTAATAACATATCAGTATCAAGTATAAAGATAATAAAATAAGAAATTAACAATTAATGTCGGTTATATTATACGAAACATGTTTTTTTTATAACCTAAAACAACGAGATGACCTATAGTCTTACAGTATGTTTCGCTCACTGTGCCCCCACCTTTACACAAGTACACCACAAAACCGCGTTGCATTACCGCATCCCATACAAGTTGGATCCGGCTTAATCTATTTGGGCACTCCACTGATAGTTATGTAGATGATAACTTTATTACTTAACTGCTTATCATCTCAACCAGAGTTCAAGTTTCAAGGAATGTGTGTTTCTTGGTTTCGTTGACAAGTTTCTGTATAGCTTTGCATATAAATTACGAGAATATAATATGCCTTAATTCATGTTTTAATAAGGTAAGTAATTTGTCCCCCCAACGGTCCAGGCCTTGTCGCGGCGGAGGGGCTCAGTAGCTCAGAGTTATGGCCCTCTGAGTGAAGCGAAATTGGACCAGCGATGGGGCTGAACGGCTGGTCTAGAGTCGGGGAGATTCGACCGGCCCGACGGCCAGGGCTAGGTGTGGCCCAGCGGCCGCTGTGTGCGGCGTGGGATGGCGGCCAGAGGTCGTGGCTTGGCGGACCCCGTGTCCACTAGGCAAAGGTGGCGCTGAACGGCAGTTGGGGTTGCAAAGCCTCGACTGACCCAACGGCAGAGGTCCTGTTTGTGGGCCAGAGAGGAGCCGGCTTTTATGCAGCGGTGGATGGCGGCCAGAGGTCGCGGCGCGGCGGGCTCGCTGGTTTAGCAAGCCACGCCGTGCAGCGGAGGGCGGGATCCCGACGCGTCATTGTGATGACGCGCGGAGACTCCTGCAGAGAGGTGTGGGGCGGCGGCCGCTGTAAAACGGCCGTCTGCCAACTCGTAATCCGGTCCGTGGGGCCGGACCGAGGGCCGCCACCTCTGGTGAGGTGGGGGCTGCGAGGTAATCTCTATAAAAGTGCGCCGGAGGGTCCCCCGACGTGTATTTCACACATCGGAGGACCTTCCGGCGTGCACCCTCCGGCCGGACGGTGATGGGGTCGGGGGTTCGGGGGAACGCGGATGATGGAGCGGGGAAAGATCCATTGTCTGCGCGTTGGTGGCGTAAGCCTTCGTTCCAGCAGCCGCCAGCGAGGAGGGTTCTAGTGGTGGGCCTGGAAACGGGCATCTGCTGGGCGGGACACGCGGTAGAGTCGTAACCGTTCCCGCAGTTCCGTCCAAAGCAGCGCGATGGAACAGAGTGGGGTTTTAGTCGGTAGAAATCCGACATAACCACGGCTCCATCCCCGGGAGCCGGGGGTATCTAAGAAGATTTCCCCACTTTAAAAAAAAAAAAAAAAAAAAAAAAAAGGTAAGTAATTTGTGTAAATGTTATTTTCACTATCACCATCATCAGGTTTGATGGATTAATGAATGGTTGTTTATTACTCTTTTATGTTTTGTTGTTGTATTATATTTGGTAAAGACTAAAAAGATAGATTATAGTCTGAATTAGCACTGTGGTTACTTGTAACTAGGTACTACGCAAGAAAAGCCGGGGAATCTAGCTAAGAGATAAATAATCCTTGTTCAAAGTAACTTAATTCCTAAGCCAAATAAACAAAGAGAGACAGAGCAAACTCAACACGTTCACATTCAACAGAAAACACAAAAACACTTCTATATCACTTTATTCCATTCCCAAGTAATTCGATAATAAATATAAATCCTTAGTAACTGCCCGCTGACCCGTAAAGCAGACCCTTAAAATAGATAGATTTGAGCTATCAATTTAATTTTGCTAATGTCACCTTCTGTGAGCGTCGCTGAGACCAACTATTGTGGATGGCCACTAAATATACGATTCTGCATCGATATTAATTATAACATTAATATTAATTATAACATTAATATGTATTTATTATTATTTTCAACATTTACAAAAACACTTACTTAACCATCTTCCAAGCGTTGTTTATAATAGTTTTAGATAAGTAGCTTACGTGAAACATTCACAAAGCTTTTTGGCTTTTAATTTAGTAGTTATATGCCAAAAACTTGTAAACTTAAAATACATGATTTTCTTATTCTCTCCTGTAAATTTAATTTCAAGATAAAGGATACTATCATAAACGAGAAAGAGTTGTTTTACTATTTGTTATAATCTAAATGCTGAATAAATGCTATAAAATTTCATGAGGCTAAGTCAAAATTGATGCTCTTTTAAAATTTTATTTTGTCATCGACGGTGGAAAATACGTATAAAAAATACTACTACAATTATTATTATTAATTTATTAATCACTAAAATCGCTATTTTAGTACCTGCACCTCGCTGATTTGATCAGAACCCGGCGACGCGTGAAAGATTTCGTTTGCGAGTCAATGCATACCGACATTACGTAGTCTACAGGGATCAATTCTACTTGTTGTGTTAATATTAGATACCAATTGAACAACTGTTTTCTATATAAAGATATTTTTGAGCGATTAATGCCTGAGTATATTATAATAAAATGTATGGTGCTGTTTCGGTCGTTTAAAAACATTATGTATAGTAATATTATAAAGCTGAAGTTTGTTTGAACGCGCTAATCTCAGGAACTTCTGAAAAATTCTTTCGGTGTTAGATAGCCCATTTATTAACACGTTCACTGCGGCACCTAAAATGCCAAACTTACCGTTGTTGCGGCATGTCTTCCATACTTCACATCGGCAAGTTCACCACTGTGCGTCATGAGCCATTTTTATCACATCGCACCTTCTGACTTTGAAGGTTAATAATTTCATGAAATTTCAAGATATTTCAAAAGTTTTTTTTTCAGATAATAGTATATATAGTCTAGTATATACCGCATGAATAGCTTTTAGTTTGACCGAATAGTTTAAAAGATATGAGGGAAAATGTAAACCCCTGATTTTGTGAAAAATTATTTGCCATCCCGCACTGCGTTGATACGGCATGTTTACAGTAATAGCGATGGGAAACACTGTAAAATAAAACATCGATATCGATATAAATCAATTTTGTATATTTCAGTCTGTTTGTTAACAGATAACGAGATCGTCGATACAAAAAAAAAACACATATAAAACAAGGTACTTGATAGAGTACTATCAGGAAATTGTTCAGTAACTTTTGTTTTAATTTGTTCAGTAACTTTTGTTTTAATGTTTTATATTATTTTCACAACTGTCATCACATTTTTGCATTTATGCTACGAAATAAAAGAAAGTAAAAAAACTAAAGCCTTTAAGGTATCATTGTCATTTAAAAAAACTCAAAAGAAAAGTGCTTCGGTCCTGGTGCATCACTATGCGAGACTGACACGCGGCGCGCTCGCAGTACAGTGCGGCATGAGGTGCTTGTCCATGGCAAAATATTTGACATGCCGCATACAAAAGAAACGGTTTCTTTTCTATGCGTTGGTCCAATATTTTGCCATACGATTTTTAAACGAAATTGAGTCCTACTTCAAACTGTGATCACAAAAATATATTTGTCTCTTTTCTAGTCATTGATTAACATATAAAAAACCTCGCCGCACCACGGTGAAAACTGTGATTTTGGGCGCCGCACTGTGGTGTAGTCGCTGATGGCCCGATACTGGACATGCCGCAGTGAACGTGTTAAGGAAGGCATCTCGCTAAGACCAACAGGAGCGGAGCAATGCGGGTGAAACCGCGGAGCACAGCTAGTAATTTATAATTCAGTCAGGATAGCTGTTGTTTCGTTTATTATTTCATCTTTTTTAAACACCTAGGCCTTCAAAAATAAAATATCAATATTCGGATATTAATTGGAGCTAACTTAATATAAATATCTATCTAATTCTAGAATTAAAACAAAAAAATGGTTGTCTGTAAAGTCGGTTTACTGACGATAGTTGAACGTGACAATTACGTCCGATTGTGCTTCTTTGTCGCTCGTTCCGCGCTCTCGCTTGCACTTCAAGCCGTACCTACATGGAACACCTCAGATCGAGGTAACGCCGCATGAGTCATGTTTTTTCGTGCGTGCAGCCGGCTCTATCGAATTATAAGACGTTGTCACGTCAAAAATAAAACGGCAAGTGTCTAAGTAGGTACGTGTTGAATGTTTAAACCCTACTGTATTCGTTAAACAATTTCAAAAATACAAAGTATTATTCCAGGCAACCTTTTAAGGAATATCAGTTATTCTTCCCGAGGCGGCGGGAAAAATTAGCGTTTTCTGTCTTATAAATGCTCCATTGAGCAATGATATTATACAGGGTGTACCAAAAAGTAGTGATGAACGGAAGCTGAGAGGTAGAGGACCTAAAGGGCTATCCGAATCACCCCCATGTATGTTATGCGATTTTTCGTATTTTCGGAGTTATGACGTTTTTTTCAATTTTTCACCTATCGCCGAGTACGATGATATTTTCACTCATGCTGACGTCAATGATTGCGGAAGATGCTTGATTTTTTTTGTGTGCTAAGCTGAAAGATAGGCCAATTCAGTATGGTAACATTTACTATCGTTAGATCTTTGAATGGAATAAAAAAAAGAATTAAATGGCAAGAAAGATAAAATTACCCAGTATGTTCACCACTTCAAGGGCCCGTAAAAAAATAAAATCACATAAAAAAAGTTTTCCGTTTGACTTTTAAAAACTTGCTCTATCTATCAGATAGCTACCCTGAAAATTTCATTTAATTATTCAGAAGGCTTCAATCGAAAAATTTAAATCTAAATGTGGTAAGTGCAAAAATTGAATTAACTTGATGATCATTAAAACCAATAAATAGGTGTTTAATTACCAGAAATTTTTAAAATAACCCCGCTGTTGCTCAATGCAAGTGCGACATCACCGTAAAAAGTTGTCTTTTAAATGTCTGAATGCCCTTTTATCATTTTTAATGGTTTCTTCTGCTACTATGAATTTCCGGGTTATTTCGTCCAAATTGTGACATTTTCTCAAGTAGCCGAGGTCTTTTTAGTATTCTCATTGAAACAAATCAATGGGGTTTAGGTCGAGGGACCGTGGAGGCCAGGCTTTAAGGCAGGCATCACCGGCGCATGCGCAGGCTGCAACGACCAATCCATCTTTCAGGGTATCTTTGCCCTTTAGCCTGGCCTGCACGGTCCCCGGACATAAACCCTATTGATTTTTTTCCTTGGGGATACTACAAAGACGAGAGACTGCCACAATTTGGACGAAATAACCCGGAAATTCATAGTAGCAGAAGAAACCATTAAAAATGATAAAAGGGCATTCAGACATTCAAAAGACAACTTTTTACGGTGATGTCGCACTTGCATTGAGCAACAGCGGGGTTATTTTAAAAATTTCTGGTAATTAAACACCTATTTATTGGTTTTAATGATCATCAAGTTAATTCAATTTTTGCACTTACCACATTTAGATTTAAATTTTTCGATTGAAGCCTTCTGAATAATTAAATGAAATTTTCAGGGTAGCTATCTGATAGATAGAGCAAGTTTTTAAAAGTCAAACGGAAAACTTTTTTTATGTGATTTTATTTTTTTACGGGCCCTTGAAGTGGTGAACATACTGGGTAATTTTATCTTTCTTGCCATTTAATTCTTTTTTTTATTCCATTCAAAGATCTAACGATAGTAAATGTTACCATACTGAATTGGCCTATCTTTCAGCTTAGCACACAAAAAAAAATCAAGCATCTTCCGCAATCATTGACGTCAGCATGAGTGAAAATATCATCGTACTCGGCGATAGGTGAAAAATTGAAAAAAACGTCATAACTCCGAAAATACGAAAAATCGCATAACATACATGGGGGTGATTCGGATAGCCCTTTAGGTCCTCTACCTCTCAGCTTCCGTTCATCACTACTTTTTGGTACACCCTGTATATAGAAACAAGAGGTAGATACGTCATCAACGCACCAAAACTGATTCCGTGAATTGGTCCTATTTGGGACCAATGCAATCAGTCAGATTGTCACCGGTCCCAGTGAGCGTATATGCCGATAGGTACATTAAAGTTGTCGAAAATGCCATCCTGTGTGTTCAGAAAGTGCACGTATTCGTGCAAAAAAATAAAAAAAGATAAAGGAATATCATATCACAGCAAAATATATTAAATTATTACAGTTTAAGAGTAAAAATAACAATTTACAATTCTTTATGAATGACACTTGCTTGACACGTGTATTGAAATAATGAAAGGGATAAAACATTGCTTCAATCACTAGTGTGACAAAGCTAGCGTACACTGTGTTCAAAGATTATCATGTAGATACGATTATTGAAAATAGAACGGTTATTTTATTAATTTCGATTTGAGTAAATACTTGATTATTTTTATATTTAAATCCACAGTTTACATCCAGTGCATATAATTAACAAATATAGCTATTTATTATATACAATGAAATCGTGATGCCAAAAATGTTTGTTTGCAATAATAAAATGATAAATAAAAATAAAATGATGTTGAATATACGTAAACATTAAAGAAAAGATTATCGCTACTGACGAAAAATGCTATTTGCTTTTCTGTAAATAGCTATTGAACATAAATTTTATTTGTGTTTTAGATAAAAAAAGGCTTATACTTCATCCTTTCTTTTATTTCATCCTTTTTTTTCATCTAGGCACCACTATTATTATAATTATCCTACAAGTTGGAGTGATGACCTTGTACGGGTTTCGGGAACTGCCTTGAAACGAATAGCGTAAGATCTGTCCTTATGGAGTTCTATAAGGAGGATTATGCAGTATGCTCAGCAGTGGGTGTTTATCGGGTGAAATGATGATGACCGAAAACGAACACCACAGCTAGTAATAAATACTTAATACAGTTATATCTCCAAAAAAAATTTTTTTTTTCATTGTAATACGACATCATAATAATCATAAAATAGTAAATGAAATTGTCACATTTATTTACTTGTGCAGGTAACCTAACATCTATATTCTAAAACATTGAACCTCAGAGCAATATAGGTTTATTGCTCTGAGCATTGAACCTTCTGTGTCGTTAGTCTATGCCAATTACCATGGCAACTATTTGTTTATTTATATTTAATTGGTGAATTCTTATGACTTTTGCTTACACCTGCGCGGAAGTGACAAACTATCTTTGTCTTTTTTGTTTATATCATTTTATTAGAGCCATCTCTCTTATACAATCTGTCAATGTAATAAATTAAGTAAAATGAAAATTGTATTTGTGTGTGCCTGACACTGCATATGAAGCATTTTTTTTTGGATATATTGTGAGTATATAACGTATCTATACATAAAATATCATTGCCATTGAGTAGATATTTTTACGATGAGCGGCGCGGCTGCTGCAAACGATAGACTATGTATTATGCTGTGTCTACACTCTCGACGTTTATATGTGGAAAATAATTGCTGCTTTGATTTATATTGAACTATATTCAGTTATTCGTTTGTAGTTGTTCTAAAATCTACGAATAAATGAATAAATAACAAAAGGCTTAATTTAATCGGGTTAAAAAACTTGTATCAAGTAATAAAAGTTGTAAAATTTCTGGAAGGAACCAGAAGTTTTCATTTGTGAAATGTATAATTGAATGCAAACTATTTAGGTATATTTATTAGTATCCATTTAGTGAATTTATCCATGTGCATTATTAAAAATGCTAAATAAAAGCTTACATACATTTTTCACACCTAACATTTTCTAAACCAGGAATGAAAAATGCCTCACCGAGATTGTATCCACGCCATTACCTGCCCGTTATAATTATGTAAATATGGCCGAAACCTTTTATTCCAGAACCTCGTAGAACAACCCCTTCCGATAACTGAAGCAAATTTAATACTCGGCTTGTCACTGCTTTCTTTGATATTAACGTTATATTTATTACGTTATGTTTATTATGTGTGAGCCCTTTGAATCTTTTAGGAAGCTTAAGATTAAAAGGTTTGCGATTTCGTTCCTTTGTCTCCTTTTAGGCGTCTTTTGATGATACTTGTTTTTACGCATAATATGTTCACGGAGTCTTATGTTATAGGGTAGCTTTTCAATAACCGTATTTTAGGGTTCATTATGAAAAAGTTGCTAACAGGATTTGTAATATGAGTTAGCTCGTGTTATGTAGGCAGTTGTATTTATTCCTAACTAGCTTACCGCCCGCGGCTTCGTCCGTTTTGGGACATAGGGACAGAGAAAGCGACTTTGTTTTATACTAGGTATGTAGTGATATTATATTTTCAATTTAAACAAATTATGAAAATAAAAGAAACGTTACGTTATTACCCATTGCATTATATTATTTAAAGTATTTAACTTATATTAAATATTAGCTTCCGCCCACGACTTTGTACGTGCATCCCCGTTTTTCCCCGTTCCCGCAAGAATTTCGGGAAATCCTTTCTTAGCGGATGCCTACGTCCTCACATCTACCTGCATGCTAAATTTCAGCCCGATACGTCCAGTTTGGGCTGTGCGTGATAGATCACTATATCAGTCACCTTTGAGTTTTATATATTATATAGATTATCAAAATTAATTTAACAGATATAAATACAATATTTCGTAGATGTAATAAACTACTTTTGCACGCCTCATAAGCGCAGCGTTGAGGTGGGTACTACTGTCACTTCGCGCAAAACATCTGATTTTTCAAACTTAAAATGTCTTTATGTATCATACATTGCACTTGTAAGATAATACATACACACACATATTAAGAAAAAACACTATTTTTAACGTTCATGATATTTTTGATGTCATTTTTGTTATTTAAACTAGTTAAAAAACAGTTTAAAAAAGTTCTATCTTGGACGTCCGTGTGTCTGTATGTGCGGATCCTTTTTCTTGTTAACACGATAGCGACCGAAATACTTTACTAATAGCTGTGTTTTACCTGAAAATAAAACACATATTAAATACTTACCTATATTTGAAGCTTACTTCATTGAGAAGGCACCTAGCTTTTTCCGCCTATTTTTCCCTCTCTTTCCGTTGTATGTATGCTATCTCTCTCGCACACCTCTCCACCAGGTGGCGGGGCGCACGATAATGTCTGGCGCTGGATGTTTTTCATTGAGTCGAAATCCACAACAGGTGGACGTTAAGTGTAAGCTTCAAATATAGGTAAGTATTTAATATGTGTTTTATTTTCAGGTAAAACACAGCTATTAAACACTTGACCGTAATTTGAAGCTTACTTCATTGAGACCTGTTTGTTACCCACCTGGTGTACAATATATGGACGCCAATGTGAATTTGAATACATAAGTAATTACTTATTTCTTTATTTGAAAGAGTAAGGTGTGCAGATAGTATACCTACCAATAAATCACACAAATTTTTATATTATATAATATATTAACAATCCCAGATGAAAAGTTAATCAAATAAGAACCAAAAAGTTAATCATAATGATTAAAAGTATTAGAACTTATGAGATTGGTTCAAGCGTACCTTAGTTAACCTTTTGGGCTTGAAAAGTTAAAGTTACTACAATTTTCACTATCTTTAGCGTAAATCTGCGAAAGCGCCAGTAACGACTTTCAATTACGCATTTAGATGTTACTTACAAAATGAAGCAACAGCTGATCCCGACGAGGCAAAAATACCTCAAACTCAAATCTTTATTTATTCAATTAGAACTCTGTAGAAGCACAATTGAATCATCTTAACATAGAATTACCACCTGTCTCAACTCACACAGTTTTAACCCAACCTGCTACAAGCGGACAAGAAGAGAACTTGGTCCTTACTTTTGGGGTCAGAAATAAATTTAAAAGGTCACCCCTTGAATAAGGCAATAAAATATCAAAACAGGTAAACGGTTTTAATTATAATACAGATTTTTAACATCCAACCAAACCGTGCGGTATCTATTAATGTTTAGAGCCAACGCCACCAATCATAATCTAAACATGGCTAGTACTTTCAGTACAATGCATGAATTATTTATTTAAAACTGATAGGTCATAAACTCTGTACTGGAAACAAATATACTGAACTTAAGAGACTAAAATGATAAGGAGCTTATCTGTGTCCCAAAACTGCAATTACTACAGCCAAGTACGTTACTTTTAATCAATTCGGTTTTAAGATATAATTATGATTTACATCAGAACTTATATACCGAAAGCCTCGGGACTACATAACGTGACTTATCTTCTTATATATAAAACCGATTTCGATAATTCATTATATTCCTTGAAGTACGAGGATGGTTTTTATGTAGAGAAAACGTAAATACCACGAGCGAAGCCGGGGCGGACCGCTAGTTTATAATAATAGTGTTTGTGCACAACACTAGGCAGTCAACAGCTATATGAACGTCAGATAGGAAAAGAGCCAAATTTATCCAGTCAGTAACAAAGGATTTTAACTATAGTTACTTTATTCTAATTCAACCAACTACTACTAGCTACTCCGTATGTCTTTTGGATAGACGGAGGCAAATAGGATTTTTATTCCAACTATATCATTTGATATTTTGAAAATGTACTCCACATTTTCATACCGTCAGAGTCATTTTGCAGATTATAGTGGTGCAGCACTGAACACTGTCTATTAGGTGGCTGATGCTGCTGACCGGGCCTTCAGTTCCGCTTTCCAGAATACCTTCACCCTTCTAGGTGTTACTACTACTGAAATAGCGGTACTCTATCGCGTCGTTCAGGTCTCTAACTGACTAGGATTTCTCATATTATCGTAACAACCCTCGCTCGTTCTAACGAGGATAAATTATCGCCAAGGAATTCTGCTGCAGGATAATGGCAAGAGAGATTATAAGCTTAACTATGCATTATTATGTTAAGGAATATGGTGGGTTTTGAATACTATCGTCGTCTGAAAGTATCTCCTTTCGATTAACTGCATTAAGGATGCAGATCTGATCCCATCTTTGTTCCGTAGGAATGCTACGACAGTCTAAACGTTACACTGAACAAAGAAAATTGCCCTGAATATAGTCGGTTGTTGCAACATCCGTAATATGGCTAGCCTAAGGTTAGTTATCCCTTGATTGTAACTGCTACCAATGGAGGCATTGCTCTTGTGTTGTCCACAGTTGTGCGAGTGCAAAAATGAAGAACTGAGCTCGTGGGGAGCTATGTCGAATGAATCTGTGTTAAGATTATGACAGTATAGGACAGTTAGCTGTGGATGCGAAGACAGGACATTACTTTATTCATCCGTAAACACGCGAGGCAGCCACGGACAGCGATATAGCAAGAACTAAACTAGCAAAGTTTAGTTCGCTTACCAGACTTTGTCATGTTTTAAATGCAGTATATCCTCTGAATAGCATTGCATTTATGACTATTGATAAACTTAATTCACCCGTAAACACGAGAAGCAGGCACGGATAGCGATATAGCAAGAACTAAACCAGCAAAGTTTAGTTCGCTTACCAGACTTATATTTTAAAAGCCGTATAGCCTGTACATTTCATTTATTGCCCCCGCCCCCCCCCCCCTCAAAGCAAAGAAATGAGAAGTCATTTGGCAGAGCTTTCTCGTTAAGGGTAGGGGTTCCAAGTAATATCTAATAATAAGAGGCTTTTGTTTGGAAAGATTGACTTTCCGTTATTTATCCTCTATCCTATGTAACTCAACAGTCAGTATTCTCAGCATTCGTTGAGTACTTAAACGTTTTACGTTAATAGCTGTATATAACTTTATTATACAATATAATAATCCTGGTGGGATGACAAAAAACTTGTCTAACAAACGATTATCCTAATCCCTCAGCGATTTATTGTTTGAGCCCCGAAGAAAAATCTCATGGGTGCAATAATGAGGTCAAATGGGTTGAAAAACGAGTCAAATAAATTGCCTACAAGACCGGGCAACTAAAATAGGCCTATGAGAGGTCAACTATACGTAATCAATCGTCATTTGTTACATTCAATCGCTTTGCGATTAAAAAATCTCTTCCGATGTTTGTATATGAAAATTGGTCGGCTAGTGCTATTTAATTACGATACCAAACATACCGTTGACACAAGGCTTGGTGACAATCCTCGAAACCACCGCCACAAATCATCTGCGAGATGATATTTGATCCGACTCGCCTTCCTTTGTTGTGATTAGGCTTTGCATTGGTAAATACAATTTGTTCAATTCCAATTTCCATAATTGGTAAACCAATGGTGGTTTCCTGATTCCTGAAGCGTAAACTTTTAGGATACGAAGTATCAATTTCATGCGCCCATTATTTGACGTATCTAACCTTTATTGTATTTATTAGGTCATTTACTATACTGCCCACTGTGAAGTAGATTTCAAAACCTTTTTCTACCTACCTTAGAAGAGTGAAGATACGATACGGTCATATCCAAAACTTCTTTCGTGGGTCCTCGTTGACAAAAGCAAATATCTATGATCATTTTAATGATCAATCCTTTGTATATTTGCACCAATCGCCATTAAAGCCCCGCGAGGGCTGATATATATTTGCACCATTTCCCCGTGGGGACGGTTGTTATCAAAGCCCCGCGAAGGCTGATATATATTTGCACCATGTCTCCGTGAGGTACTGTTGTAATCAAAGCCCCGCGAGGGCTGATATATATTTGCACCATTTCTCCATGAGGGACGGTTGTAATCAAAGCCCCGCGAGGGCTGATATATATTCGCACCATCTTTTCCGTGAGGGACGATTGTAATCAAAGCCCCGCGAGGGCCGATATATATTTGCACCATTTCCCTGCGAGCGACAGCTGCGCGAGGGATGTTTGTAACTAGAAATAAGTAGGGCCTGCCAAAAAATGCTTAAGAGACACCCTGCGAGGGTGAATTTGACCTGGCTAACCCCTGCGAGGAGTAGTGGCCACATTTATGTATTCTGCTTCGAGCAAGAATACACCTTAGTGCTAATATAAAAATAGCAGTAAATAATCATTTAAATAATATAGCAATTAACAAGGTCCTTTAACTTATTTTCCAATGTTAGCGACATTTAATAAATTCATAATTCAAATCAATTCACTAAATTTTAAAATGAACTTCGATTCATATTTATTTTTGTTCATGCAATCGATGTAACATTTAGTTGCTTTATATCCGTTAACATTCCTTACGAACGCAACCATACCGTCGTAGGACGTTATATTTAATTGCACAAAATAATCTCCACTCACCCGCAATTTTTTACTTTTTGTCAAGGTGTACAAGTTTATAATATTATTCTAAAACGTTAGAAGTGAATTGTAAATCCTTTGAAATAAGTGTATCTAAATCTAATTTATATTAAGATATCTCGATAATTATTATACGATAACCCTTTCAGCACAAGTTCAGTAAACCAAAGAATTTAATTGTAAAATTTTGGTACTTACTCGTTTTAACAAAAAAGTTGCATCATTTGAACATAGGAAACGTAATTTTCAATCAAATTAGCCGTGTGTAATATGTCTATTTTCACATAAAAACGGATCAGAATAATACTCATAAAAGGACACGTATAGACTACGGATAGTTTTGAATGTGTGGAACATTCATGGTACGTATCTACTATACATGAGCGAATTCCATCATTATTCAGTTGAGCGGTAACTCCCGTACGATTTATAAAATAATATCACAACATGTTCTGACATGTCGTGACTTCTTGGAGCTGACTCATCTCGTTCGATAATTTTTAGTAATAAACTATGATAGGAATTCCGAACCGTTCCTAGCGATAACGACAATGTAATAAAGTCGTAGCAATGGATTGTATGCCTGTAAAGCTTTGAGTTGGCTCATATCCATACTAAGTATTAATTGTAATTTTTCCATGAAAAATTCACTTGTACCCTTGCATTGTAATAAAAACACATTATTAAAAATGAAATAAAATATTAAAAATATCTATATACAAGAGAGGGTATTTGATATATCTAGTAATATCAAATAATCACAAAAAGTAATATTAACGATTCGAGTAAAGCCGAACGGTAACACCGTTAAAATAGCTTTACTCACAGTATTAAAAATTCAAATATTAATTAGTACATATTGCATAATGAAATATTTCAAAAGAAAAGTTACTATTTCAAGTAAAATGTAACGGTTGTATCGTTAATTTTAAATATCTTTATTCATGCTATTAAGTATTTAAGCATATTGAAAAAAAAAACTATTGCTGAAGGATTCATTAAAAACCTCAGCATTTTAAATAAAGTCCAACGATTATACCGTTGACTTTAAAGATTTTTACTCATTTTTAAGTAAAATATTATTAGAATAGATGTAAAAATAACTCACTGTACCGATCCGACGGGATACACTTTTTAACACTTTTAGCACTTGCTTTAAGCAATACTTAATACTTAATAGCACCAAGGTTGTAGTCTTGTAGACAACCTTCTCGCGGCGGAAGCTAGACGCCAATGAAAAACATCCAGCGCCAGACATTATCGTGCGCCCCGCCACCTGGTGGAGAGGTGTGCGAGAGAGATAGCATACATACAACGGAAAGAGAGGGAAAAATAGGCGGAAAAAGCTAGGTGCCTTCTCAATGAAGTAAGCTTCAAATTACGGTCAAGTGTTTAATCGAGTCTTTTTTTTTCTCTTACGCTTGAGTATGCTCAGGAATAGAACCCTTTCATTTTTCAGGGTCTGATTCGATGTGGTTTAATTGTTATTAAATAAACAAAAATAATAATTACTAAATATTTATTAAAAAAAATTATGAGGCGTGCACTTTTGGATTTTCCAAATTATTTTTTTTTCTATGATAATGCACAGCACCTTCAAAAGTCAAACGAATGAAATATAACGAACTTGAAACGTAACTTCTTTCTTGCGCTCAATGTAGTTCTTTGACGCGAATGGATCTTTAAGTTTTATTAAGCTTAATAATTATAGATGTTAAATTGTCTAATTAAGAACTGGAATATTTTATCTTTACTGGATTTTAAATTTCTATTTCACTAAATAATTTATAATTTATCATAAGGCTTAATTGAAAATGTATTTTTCTTTAATTACTTTAATAAGTGTGTTTCTAAGCTCAGAAATAAACATTTTACAAGGGCTACGGGGAATATCTTAAAATTTTCCGTGACGTTAATTCACAATCGCAAAGAATTTAAACTCATGTTGGACTTTCATTGAAGAGGTCGAATGTAGATTCGATCACTGCATACTCATTCTACCACCTTGGAAACGGTTTGTTGTATTTATTCTGTTGCCATGAAAAAATTGTTCATACGAGAATGTTCTAGAAAATATTCCAACAAATTCGATTAGATTGGAGTCTCTTGTGAGATACATAGTCAAAGACATGGTGACTTTATTGTCACTAATTTGAGCGTTTATATAGTTTTTATTTATAATTTATACTTATTGTTTGGATATTTAGAAGAATAGACAATTATTTGGAACGGAAACTTGATCAAAAGTTTGTCGAAAATTGAACTTTTTGGAAACAACAATTAATTGCCTACTCAATTACACTAATTTTCATTTAAAAGTTTTAAAAAGGCAAAATAATCCTAGTTTAATGTTTATTAATCGATTAATCGACTTTAAGAGTGCAGTCTAACCAAATTACTCAGTAAAGTAAACATCACATAGTATATCTATTAACAGTTATAAATTACTAGCGACCCGCCCCGGCTTCGCACGGGTGCAATGCTGATTGCTGATACTAAATACACTACAGAAAAATTGTGAACGTTGTATAGGTATAAAAATATAGCGGCCCGCTCCGGCCTCCGGCATCGCACGGGTATAAAATACATAGCCGGGCGGCCGCAAACGCTACGTCCTGCAATTTTTAAATCTGTCATATCTTCGAAAATATTCACTTAAATCATACGGTGTAAAGGGCCATATAGATCTATATTAAATGAACAATGTATCCATGGTATTTAATTGGTTAAGGATTAATGCTGTATTGGTTAAAATCGCTTCGAAAATTAGCCATTATTTGTCGTAAAAAGTAAATGACAAAAAAAAGTTATTGTGGGTTATCCATAAGAGATAGACATATACCATCGCGGACTTTTCTGTAGACCTTTTCAATGTGTATAATACTTAGAACATTATTTTGATAAAACTCGTAGGGTTCAGCCTGCGTTTGCAATGTAAGCGGAATAAATGTAATTTTTTACGACAACACATTAGAAACCTCAAAAATAACAGTACTTCTCCACTACTTAATGGATCTTATTATACATATAAACCTTCCTCTTGAATCACTCTATCTATTAAAAAAAACCGCATCAAAATCCGTTGTGTAGTTTCAAAGATTTAAGCGTACAAAGGGACATAGGGACATAGGGACATAGGGACAGGGAAAGCGACTTTGTTTTATACTATGTAGTGATTAATACCATAATCATCCCAGCTTCATTGAATATGCTATTTCTGGTACAAAATCTTTCAATCCGTATAATATGCATTATATAAACTAATTTATTCAAGACCATTTCCGCAACTAAGGACACACATTAACCTAATTCTGTATTAATATACAATTACGCTCATTATCTTGTGATTATACATAATTAAATGCAATTTACTAAAGTAATTATAATGTGGAGAGGGACAACACCTTAATATTTTTGTATTGAGGGATTATATTTTTAATGATAGCGCATTTACAATTTTTATGTGTATATAGGTAACTAGCTGTGCTCCGCGGTTTTACCCGCAGTGCTCCGCTCCTGTTGGTCTTAGCGAGTTAATATTATATAGCCTATAACCTTCCTCGATAAATGGGCTACCTAATACCGAAAGAATTTTTCAAATCGGACCAGTAGTTACCGAGATTAGCGCGTTCAAACAAACTCTTTAGCTTTATAATATTAGTTTAGATAAGTATGTATTTATTATTTAACTAACTAAATAAATAGTAAATATATAATACATGATACTTACTCCTCTTCCTTCCTTCCTCACTTCATATAGCTTTGAATTCTTCTCATACCCATATATATCATCGAAATTTAAAATGGCCTACTGGCGGTAAACATATTTATCTGCCAATTTACTAGAAACTCTAAATATAGAATCAGATTAATTGGAAACTTAAACGGAATTTCGGATGAGAATCTTAAAATAGAATCGGATAAACAGAAAGTTATACTCGTTCATAAGTTTCTCTAAGCGATCTCAATGTTTTTACGAATGTCTGGAAACGTCCCGGAAAGTACCAAATTGTGTGCCTTATTTCATTTAACTAAAACAGAAAAGAAATAGTTGCATGTAACAATCATTTGCAACACAATACCTAATATCAATAGGGCTCCAGGCTTATTCCTATCAATATTATGTTTGAGGAAACGTTATCGAAGAAATAAATCTATTTCAATATTAACACAGGAAGTTGTATTAAATGTATTAGTTGTTATCAAGACACTTGTGCGTTTATCACAAACCAAAACCGCATAGACTTATTTACTGTTTCCAACACAACGTAAATACACCACGACATTCGTTTATAGGTGTCCATTAGATTCAAAATACAAAACGTTGCACTGCACTCTCACCTCTAACGACAGGCGACAGGGGCGTTATTTGCTTAACCGTATTATTTATACAGATATTTCGGTTTGGGGCTGGTAATAAAACATGGACATAGAATAAGTTCGCCACAGATAAATAGTTTGGGCGATTGCCAGAAATGTAACGAGAGCGTTTGAAATATCACCCTTTTTAGTTTTCAAAGTTTTGTTTTGAACCGAAGATCTTCAGGCCGCTAACGTTTCGGAAAATATTAATAGTTTTACAACTGACTTTATGGGACTTTCCAAATCGTTGTAAAGCATAAAATCGGTTGGAACAATTTATGTACAGCTAAGTGCAGTGGGTCATTGTTTCTTTTCTGAAAATTTGTATTTTATCTTACTTGGAAAATTTATTGGTTTCAGATTCAGACACGATTTCAAGTACTTATATGTTCTTTATCTGTTTTCCAATTTTCCAATGAGAAATCATAACTATTCTATATTCTATTCTATATTTTCTATTCTATATTTTCTTTATTATTTAAATTAACCATTTACACAACTTTAACTTTACAAGAATCTCACGCACACTCTGTAATTTCTATTAATTACCTATAATTAATGATTATAAGGGTTCTTCTGTAATGTTATTTTCTCCAAATAATAGTCGCATAATATACTCACCTTTATAGGGTCATACCTACAGAACTACTTGTCGCTTCTTTTATAGTTTTAACGTAGTTCCACTCTGAAGTCATTCATAATATAAACACAATCCTAATAATATTATAAATCTGAAATTTTTACGTTAGATTGTTAGTTTGTTTGTCACTCCTTCATGCAAACACTACTGATCCGATTTTCATTAAATTTGGTACACACATAAAGGGCAACTTGGATTAACACTTATGATGGTTTTTATGACGAAACTCCCACAGGAACGGGACCTGTGAGGAACCTTTGACACGGCGGGCGAAAAGCTAGTATAGACTACTAAAGAAAAGGAATTCCCGTAGTACCTTTAAAATCTATTCCTAAATTAGCTCTAACGAAATTTCATTACTGTATACCGTCGAACCGCAGACGTAAGACCCTTACGGTCAAATAGGCAGGCTTATTAAATCAGTAAAAGCCCTTTAGCCGTCTCTTACAGTTTTAATTGAAGCCTTTAATGTATTCAAATGTGGCAACACACAAAATAGATTTTATGAGACATTGTTCTAATTTTAAATGTACTCGGTTAAAACCATGGATGGTTGTTCTACATTGGTTGTAATAATTTTAAATTTTTATTTTATTTTTCTCAATTATTAAAGCATTAATTATTGCAAGAAATGATATTTTCCAACAAAACAATTACCTATTCCGAAAGTTATGGGATAAATCGTTATCATAATAATATACAAATAGTGAAAAGTGCTAGAGTTTCGTTATTATAATACAGTAAAATGTAAATATTCCTTCACCTAAAAGGTAGATAAATCCATGAAGCTTCAATATTAGAGTGCATCCTCAAATATTTCGCTACCACACATCGAAGCTAAACTTTATCGTCGACACTTGACACTTATTGTCATGTTAGTGATGTTCTATATCGATATTAACTTTATTCATACTTGTTGTCACTATGTGAGTGACAACAAGTATGAATAAAGTATAAGTATGAATATAATAAGTTGTTGTTTATTTATTTGGAGATTTTAAACAATTAACGTGAATTTATAATAATTAAGTAAAAATGAAATAATTAATTCATAACATACAATTTATTGCAATTATACAAGAAGAGTATTATAAAATAAAATCACGAACACACTCCATGTTCTCTGCTCCCCTATCGTTAATTTTACACCTGAAAACACGAACAGACAATATTTTTAATCAGAGCCTAAGCTTACTCATACGCATAAAGTGTATTTTGTGTGTGAAATCCCTAATATTATAAAATTTACAATACTACTACAATCCACGAAAACTGAATTGTGATTTGCTTCTTCCCATTAACCACGAATTAAATCCATAGATTTGTTGGATTATAAACTTTATTCCTGAATCTTAAACATCTTAATCCCTCTCAAATAAGAAAAGTAAATATCCCAATTATAAGTCTATCGTATTTAATCAAAGTAACTAATTTTAGATTTAATTTTGTTTCTCTTCTTATCTGTATAACTTACAACTTTGTATACTTATACAAGTATAAGAACGTTGAATCACTCGATGTTTAATTAGAAAATCTCGAAAACTACTTGACCTTTTAATATAAAATGTACCGAAAATGTTTCATATTGTAGAAACTGTTTCTAGCGTTACAAGTATACCAATTACTATAGTAATTGGTATACTATTTATTTGGTATATAATATATCATTACTATAATAATTGGTATACTTGTAATTATTGTATTACTATAGTAATTGGTATACTTGTAACGCTAGTAAAAAATGTCGTTAAGTTTTTTAGTTAATTTTTAATTTAAAACGAAACATTTATTTGTAAGTTCTTTATAAAATATACTTATTTAATATCTTATCAAATAATATTAGAAACATTGATATTATCAGAACAATTGCATCAGTTTCCTTCCATAACATACTTACTAGCGAAGTTTAATTAGATATTTATAAATGTTTCACATTAAACTATGTTATAAATGTAACTTATTTACTTTAAATAGCACATATTACACTTACTTATTACGTTTAAGTTACATTTTAACTTGAATATCAGCACACAAGAGTAAATAAACTTAGCAAGTCCACTTACAGAACAGTCGCTATAAAAGAGGCTTAAGTGGGACTTAATAACTTGCTCACTAACTTAGGTGTTACTTAGTCGTAGCACCAAGGTGTATGGGGTGATTATTTTGCATGTTACTGTGCTCAAATAGTTTTGGTGGTTTACTGATATTCGATAGAAAAACTTAAATGTTTATTTATTCATATTTTCTTTTGGTTTTCTAGAAGTTTTTAATTCGTACATAGTTTATTTTATGATATATTTTTGTATTTCCTAGAATGATTGCGACTAAAGAAAAGCAATCATTGCATTGCATTAAACATTTTTGTGGCAGGTAATGGGCAGGTAATATTTCATTAAGTAATAACAATAAGTTATTAATATTTTACAAATAATTTATTATTAAACTAGTATTATGCAATAATTACAATGTTAAATATTACTGTAATATTATAGAAAATAGTGCTGTAGTTCTCTATGTGTTGTGAATAATAAAAAAGGGTCAAATACTTCAGCCTTTATGTTTGGCAAACTCATAGTAAAGTTAAACAATAAATCAAGTTTTATGCTCTAACCCATTCAAATACAGTCGTGAAGTGCAGTGGTTTAGTTCCATGCTTTTCTTCAACATTGTATTTGATTTGTGATGTAACTTGCAAAATATGCATTCTATTTCTTTGAAAACAGCTGGTCGCGCCAATATAAAAATATACGTAAATATATTCTCGATATGAAAGTGGACTGTATTTTGATCTACGTGGTGTTAGCAAAGAGGGATAGACAGGATACACACGGCACGTACCTCGTCGGAGGGAGTAGCGTCCAGAACACACGCGCCGCCACGCGGTCAGGGTCCTCCAGCTCGCGGCGGGCAAGAACGGCGTCCAGTCCCACACTCCACACAAACACACACGCGGCGGTGAGCGCGACCAAGGGCCGGGGCACGGGATACCCCGGTGGTGTTACAAGGGCACAATGCCTGATGATCTAGAGAGCCTCGTGGAAGCTCTCCGGCGGTGGCCGAGTCCCGAACCTCGCGAAGGCACGGAGCGAACCCGACTGACTGCAGCGACACGAACGTCGCGTTCACGTCTTATTGGACGTGTCACGTGGTTAGTGACCACGCGATGATTGGTTGTGCTCGTATGTAGGGAAGGATGAAGGAACACACCACAAACAATAAATGTTTAATTTCTACATTTACTATTTTAATTATATTGGCGTTACCATATCCACCCGCCCTAAATGGGTCACCATTTAAAACCAATCATAAGATACAGCGAAAAACTATGACTCTAGGATCGCATAATGCGCGCGGGTTGATAAAAGTCCTAAGAGCCACGGCGGTAATATAAATAACAAGTTCTATGGCTCTAGGAGCGCAAAATGCGAGCGGGATAATAAAAAATCCTAAAAGTCACGGCGGAAATATAACTAACAAATTCTATGACTCTAGGATCGCGTAAAGCGAGCGGGGTATAAAAAATTCCTAAAGTCACGGCGGTATTACAACTAACAAATTCTATGACTCTAGGATCGCGTAAAGCGAGCGGGGTATAAAAAATTCCTAAAGTCACAGCGGTTTTATAACTAAGAAATTATAAACGAAAGCGGTGCAAAAACTTAAAATTAAACTTAACTAACTGCGGTAATATACTAATGCGGTATAACTATTGTCTTGGAAGCGGACATAAACGAACGACCGGGCGAAGGTAAGTTCCCTTGGCGGTTCTAACTGTACAAACGCGCGCGACGTCGTCCTTTGAAGGATGTACTTTCTCTACGACGGCTAAAGGCCAGGTTAGGGGCGGTGCATTATCATTTATTACAACCACGACCGTTCCAGGAGTAATAGGTGTGGAAGGCGAATTCCATTTCTGCCTAACCTGCAAACCGTGTAAGTATTCCATTCTCCAACGTTTCCAAAACGAGTGAACTAACTTGTCCAGTAGCGAGAACCTATCAAGCAAACTGACGTGATCAGATTTGACTTGAGGTGCGGGTAAAGCTAATAAAAGCGCGGTAATTAAAATAACACGAAACAAATGCGTTACAATATCCATAAAATATTTAATCTGATAATAGTCAATGATCATGATAATTAGGTGATCATTGCGCGGTAATATCACTGGATGCTTATGTGCATATTCCAGGGCGGAATCGCTTAGACGTCCGATGAGGATAAGTCTGTTGCGAATAAAAGGCCAAGAGTATATTATAATACTCCTCTGCAAAATAAATATTTTGCAGGGCGGGAATAATTTTATTCTCAGCGAAATTAGGTTCCTCTACGGTCATCATAACACCGCGGCGGGGTAATAATATAAGGAACCTATAAATATAAAATACACGACGCGACGAGACGCGAAGGGCGGTATCGTATAAAGCGCAATGCTTTATAGGCGGGCACACAGTGTGCGCTAATAATTTTCGTTCGGGAATGTCTGCAATAGACTCACCATTGAGACTCCTAAGAGGCCAATCAGATGGGTCCGAACGAGCCCACTGGGATCCGTGGAACCACAGAGGGTGCGATAAGAGATCTTGTGGCGTAATGCCACGCGAAAGAATGTCAGCGGGATTTTCAATACCAGAAATATGGTAGAAGTTATCTGATGGGATGTTATATACGACTGTGGGAGCAGCGAAGCCCATCATGTCCCACAGACGGGCGGTAATTGACAAGATGGAGTGCTTAGTGCACATCACATCGGCGGGAGCGGTAATTTTAAAATAAAAACAATCATGAACAGTAGACCAATGCAGACAAAATAATTTATGTTGCACGGTCTTATCAAACTCCACCGCGGAGGGTAAAAGTTTGTGCGAAGCGGGAAGATTATCTAACACATTTTTATTATTACTGTTCCACTTAACTAGATCCCACTGAGCTCCCTTAAACAAATCGATGAGCTGCTGCGACGCGGAAACTGCTTCACATTCCGTGGGAATAGAGAAGGCGATATCATCCATATACAACGAGGAAGACGCAATGCCACTCGCGAGCGGATATTTCGCGCCGTCATCTTCTACGAGCTGTCTTACCGTGCGCAGTGCATGGTAAGGACTAGACTTGATGCCGAAGCAAACTCGATTAAATTGATAAAGAAGCAGCGGATCCTGCGGGCTGAAACGATATAAAAAACATTGAAAACGACGATCAAACTCACGCACGAATATCTGCAGAAACTGTTGGCGGCAATCGGCGGTCATGGCAATCGCGTGGAGACGAAAACCTAAAATTATTGTAAACAAATTGCCTTGTAAATTCGGCCCAACATGCAGAAGGTCATTCAACGAACGCTGGCTTCCAGAAGTTGGCATGCTAGCATCTAAAACCATGCGCAGCTTAGTCGACGATTTATCCTCGCGCAGAACAGCGTGATGCGGTATAATATAAATAGGTGTAGGGTCACGCGGATCATACGCAGGCGCGGGTGAAATATAATTTTTCGTTAGATAATCTTTTATGACGTCATCATATGCCAACCTTAATTTAGGTGAAGCTTGAAGCTTTCTTTCGAGGCACATGAAACGTTTTGCGGGCAATATTAAATGAATCACCGAGAGTGTAGAAATCGTCCTTAAATGGAAGCGAAACAATATATCTACCACTCACGGGATCGCGGGTTGTAGTTAATTTATAATATTCTTCACATTCAACATCATCGGGATGTTGAACGGGCGGTGCGGTAGGAAGCTCCTCGAGCTCCCAGAAACGCCTGACTAATGAGTCAATAGCGGCGGTCTCTTGAACGTGACAACACGTCAAGGGCGGTTTATGTATGGAGTTAGGTATGGTGGGTACTGAACCCATTATTACATAGCCTAACACCGTGCGCAATGCAGCGGGCGCCGACGAGTCACGAGATGCATGAACTACGTCGGGGAGAAGCAGATGAGGGAACAGAGAAGCACCGATTAATAAATCGATTTTATTTGGCGTACCAAAACTCTCATCTGCGAGCGGTAAATGCGAAATATGCGATAAGACAGAAGTGTCTATAACAGCGGTAGGTAATAAATCCGTAACATGATCAACAACTAGCGGTGAAATATTAAAAGATATGTTGTTGTCAAGACGCGAATAAAATTGTATATTTATAGAATTACTATTTATAATTTTTTCTGAACCACCGAACCCCTTAATAATAGTACGTTCGGTTTTCTGCGGTTTAATACCTAAACGTTCACAACATTCATTCGTAATGAAGTGACTTTGTGAAGCGGAATCTAAAAGCGCGCGAATAACAAGCCGTTCGCCTTTACAATTATAAGCTACGACTTCAGCGGTTGATAATAAAATAGTACATTGTTTATTCGCGGGCGCGTTGCATTGAAATGCGTTATCAGTATCAGCTGTATAGCTAGCGGTACATAGCGCAATGTCGGAGCGGACGCACTCGCCCGACGGCGGTGACGGCGCAGGCAACGGCGGTGTGCTGCGCGGCGGGGGGTGAGACGCAGGCGCGGGAATGGACGATTCGCGTTTCAAATGTAACATCGTATGATGTTTTAATTCACAAATGCGGCAATTAAAATTAGACGAACAACTAGAAACTCGATGTTTTATACTGAGACAATTTATACACGCGTTTCTATCCTTTACGTATTTCAAACGTTCCTGCGGACTCATTTTATGAAAACTCGAACATTTATATAAATGTTGATGCGTAATATTTTTACAAAGACAACTATAAGCGGAATCAGCGGTTGTTACGTAAGACTGATACGTCTTAGGCGGTGCGGAAGAAATATTATTTGAACTGCGGTTATAATTATTATACTTTCGAGGCGGTTTATTTATTCCCGAATTTGTGGAAGGATGAATGCGTTCTAATACCTTCGCACGAGTTTGAATAAATTGAACTAAGTTATCAAAAGTAGGCATTTCACTACCAAACTTAGTCTCGAAAGCGCGAACAGTATCTGAGTCTAACTTCTTCAACGCGATATGAACAATCATTAAATCTGTAATATTATCTAACTTTATATTCTGTAAGGCGCGCACTGCGCTAATAAAGTTATCAGTAAATAAATCAAAGTTTGTTGCGGACGGAGAATGCAAAGGTTTAAAATCAAACATTTGATTTAAATACGCGGAAACTAACATACGTTTATCATCATATTTATCTTTTAAAGTTTGTAAAATTAAATTATAATTTTCAGCGGAGGGGGTTATACCAGCTATAACAGTTGTGGCTTTCCCCGTTAATTTACCTAGTAAATAATATAAACGCTCGGCATCTGTAAGGCCGGGATTGTTATGAACAACTGATTCAAAATTCGAAAGAAACAGCGGAAATGAGCGAATATCACCCGAAAATGGTACTAATTCGATAGGCGGTAATTTAGGCCTATTTTTATGCAAATTATTAATATCTCCGTGTGACGGACTTGGTTGCGAATATTGCGATTTAATTCTTTTAATCCTGCTATATAAAGACTCGAATGCAACGAGGCTTTTATAATCAGGTTTCGCGGTAGGTGTTAATAATAATAAGCGAGTATTGTATTCGTCTAAACACTGTTTATAATCATCGCGTAATGATTCTACCTGCGCGGACTCGTCAAGGAAACTTTCCATAAGCGCAGCGTTGTTTTGAATGTTCAAGGACAAATCATAAATTCTTTGCACCATTTCGAATATAATTTCGCGTTTAGCTAATAACATGGATAACTGCGAATCATTTATATCTTCCGAATCATTAACATCCGAAGCGTCACTATCAGGTAACTTAGTCATTTTCTTAGGCGGCATTTTTTAATAACAAAAGTATATATTCAAACAGAGAATGTTACAATACAAGTTACAATAACAAGTAATACGACTAAATAAAGTAGGTCAGCGACGCAAGCGTAATATGAACCGAGTATGAATTTTCAATATGGTCGGATTATAACAGCGGATCGCGGAATGACCTAGATAACGTTATAAATTTCGAGCGCGGGTAGCGGATAAATAAATATGATGAAATATGTTCGATTTATAATGATTTTAGCGTTATAACTGCGGATAAACGATATGAATATAGTTTTAATTAACTATTTTAATAATAATATACGCGTAACTTAATGTTACGGGCGGAATAAAATATATTTTAAGCAAAAATAATAGATGACGCAATGTCGATCTATGCGGTATATTCTAGTTATTTCACAATGAATGTATGTATGTCGTTCTATTATATGCGGTATATTAAATAGTATTTCGCATTGAAGATACTACTAATCGCTTATTAGGTCCTACACAATGAGTATCCTAATAAGGGCGGTGGAATCATCAGGCTATAAACGGAATGACCAAACAATGGTTACTATCCGGGTCGAAGGTACCACTCAATGGTCGCGCCAATATAAAAATATACGTAAATATATTCTCGATATGAAAGTGGACTGTATTCAGATCTACGTGGTGTTAGCAAAGAGGGATAGACAGGATACACACGGCACGTACCTCGTCGGAGGGAGTAGCGTCCAGAACACACGCGCCGCCACGCGGTCAGGGTCCTCCAGCTCGCGGCGGGCAAGAACGGCGTCCAGTCCCACACTCCACACAAACACACACGCGGCGGTGAGCGCGACCAAGGGCCGGGGCACGGGATACCCCGGTGGTGTTACAAGGGCACAATGCCTGATGATCTAGAGAGCCTCGTGGAAGCTCTCCGGCGGTGGCCGAGTCCCGAACCTCGCGAAGGAACGGAGCGAACTCGACTGACCTCAGCGACACGAACGTCGCGTTCACGTCTTATTGGACGTGTCACGTGGTTAGTGACCACGCGATGATTGGTTGTGCTCGTATGTAGGGAAGGATGAAGGAACACACCACAAACAATAAACGTTTAATTTCTACATTTACTATTTTAATTATATTGGCGCGACCAACAGCTATTGATTTTCTTGGTCTTTGAGTTGAGGTACGTAATGGTAAATGGTATGGTAAATGTAACAAAAAATGATTATTTTCTAATAATAAACATCAGACATAAAAAAACCACCTTCCGAAAACACATACCTCCCTGATACATTACCTCCAAACACATACATTTACCTCCCTGATTTTCCGGTGATTATTATTTATAGCATTTCTTTCTTCATGTGAATCCCTTACAAGTTACAATACACAGTTCCTCAAAATCAAAAGCATTCTAAGGATTCGCAACACGTGCCTTTTCATCACTACATAGTATAAAAAAGTCGCTTTCTCTGTCATATCCCTATATACCTATCTACCTATGTTTGCTTAAATTTTTAAAACTATCCAACGGATTTTGATGCAGTTTCTTTTGATAGATAGAGTGGTTCTCAAGGAAGGTTTTAATATATAATTTATTAGGTTTGAGACAAAGCGGGCGAAGCCACGGGCGGAAAGCTAATTCTTAATATTGACTTAATAAAACAAACATCGATCGTAACCACATTAAAACGCAACAGCTTGATTGCAATAAAGCTAAATTCCGTTCCATTATTGCGAGTGCACAGAGAAGCAATTAATGGGGGCTTATTGGCTCGGCTTTCAGGGTGCAGTATAATTGATTTGATGCCTCCCACTCCGGTTACATTACGCCAATTTGCGTTCTCGCGGGAAGGCGCGGTAAACGCTTCGAGAACCTTCTGGAAAGAACTTAATGTATAAAATGCATACACGCTTCAAGAAGACGTTGGGTAATTTAGTTAGCGAAAATTTCAAGCTTAATACAAACAATCTCTCGTGTCAAAATTAAAATTATTGAATATTCAGTTGCTTATAAAACCGACTAATGTTAACCTAAAAAAAGCTGTAGGCCACTCCATTGTGTTAAGAAGTTCTTTCAATTTAAATGCAACACATTGTACTATCGAAGTGATAAAGTAGATTCCACTATTCAAATTAGTTTCAAGGAAAATGCTTTTTATGCTCTATTTAAAAATAAAATATTTGCCATTCAATTAGATTTTCATGTTTGCACAATGCACATCGCACTTTCATACTTTAATTATTTTAATCATATCATACAGTTGATGTTCGCATGACTCTTTTCACATCAGAAAATAAAATATACAATATATCTAATATTTTTCATTTTTATATAAAAATCACTGACCCGGCAGATGCCGTACTGTCGACAGCAAATTATATAAGGTTTTTACGGTTTTTCCTGACAATTTTTATTGCTAAAATTTCCAAATATGGCTGAGGAAAATCTACCAAAATAATCCATCCATAATCCATTTTATAATTTTGTTCTTATCGACACGTATTTATAGGCAAAGAGCTATAATTTGTTTAAGAAAAACAATCATATTAATTTAAAGTACCTATTTGTTCACATTTCTAATAATTTTATGTCTGGAAATTAAAATACGATCATTTCAACTGCCGAATCATCCATAACATTGAATCTACAACCTATTTTCAAACACTAAACTCCCAATACTAAATTGATTGTCACTTACATCTTTAATTAAAACACTAACTCCGATATTTCTAAGTACTCCAAGTTATAAGTTGGGAGTAAAAACTTGGTTGGAGCGAGTCACAATACGCGAAATCATTGAAGTTCTGCGAAGTCGCCAACTGTCAACTTCACTGCGAACTTAATTGGAAAGCGGTTCTTTTAATCCAATAATTAAATTAAGATACCGCGTTCGTCTGAAATTTATAATTGACTTCGCTTGCGTTGGTTTTATTTGGGTGTTATATTTATACGCATATTTTTAGCACACTTCATTAACTATTGTGTAAGCGAAAATATGCTTAAGAATTATTCTCTACAGCTACATAATACGAGTGGAAATTCGGCTTAGTGGAAATTAAGCAATTAACTTCAAAAGGGTTGGATATTTATAATATTATTATGATCTGATAGATTTGTTTCATGTCTTGCATAGCAGCATAGCATAAAGTAGAGTAAAGTTTCTTTTATGATTTAAATCATGTCGGAACAAATTCAAACGTAGTTTCCCGGGCTTAGGGAAGTTAGTAGATTATAATAAACTATACTTGCTAACCTAATGAGATTTTGTATTTAGATAAAAGATCCATGTCAGGAAGGGATAATGGATCTCCCCATAATCAACATACGCACTGCGATTACCATCTACCTCGAAGGTAACGTATTCTGTGACACTAGAATTAAATAGATATGATCGAAATCTAATGAATATAATATACACTTTGTAAATTAAAGACTTTTAACAGATTTTAAACACGATTTTTACATTATATTATATAACACAGATGTTGGAACACTTTACAGCGATAGTGGTCACGGGGAGACTTTCTGTGAAACACAAATTATTAATCCTACAATACATATTATAAACGCAGAAGTTTGTAGGTATGGATTGATTGATGTTTGTTAATCTTTCGCGCAAATACTACTGAACCAATTACAATGAATTTGGTATGTAGGTAGTTGGAGACCCAAATAATAAATAGGCTACTTTTTATCCCGGAAATCCCTCAGGAACGGGAACTATACAGGTTTTTTCTATGAAGCCGTGGTGGGTGAAGCCGTGGGCGGAAATCTAGTCCTATATTAATTTGTGTTAAATCTTCCTTTTTTTTAATTATATACTGAAAAACTTAGCTATTGACTGATTCTGAAACTAGATAAATAATTGACCTAACCAATATTTGAGCAGTATTGGCTCTACGTCTTGGTCAACGCTTCGGCAATTTAATGATAGATTGCACACAGTATGTGTACCAATCTCAGGGAGAACAGATTGGAATTCGAATATACATAATATGTGAATGAATATCTCTATTATTGCATAGCAATACGATATTGTATATGAATTAAGAATTATATTAAAGTTCAAAACCTGCTTCTCTGATCTGATTATGTTAACACACGCAATCAAATTGTTCCGAGCATGCATTTATTGCATTTCTTTCTATAGAAATTGTTCCATTTTTCACTGATTAAATATGTATTAATTTACCTTATTGTTTTACATAACGCATTAAGAACGTACAAGTTTAGATACTGTCTTGATATCCTCGCTAAAGATTTCGTTCACCCAAAACTTAACAAAAGCAAAAGGGTCCACGATAACAGCATATAATTCAATAAACCCATAACATACTTATCAGGGGAATCACATATCGACACCCAATTTATTTCAAAGGCCTCCCGTCGCTTATAAATGATTATGGGTCTCGTATGACGGATTTGAGGTGCTCAGATTTTCCGCCAGCGATCCAACGGTGCGTTTACACAATGCTCTGACTTGTTCTATTGTCAATGGCTCAATATATTACATCCCTTTCTTTGGTTAGATTACTTGTATGTTCTATGTAGAAGACAGAATTACAAGCGTAAGGGTGCAGCGCTTTATATGCTTCCACCCTTTCAGCTTTATATAACTGCATTTAATCGTTATAATTTATCAGAACAAAAAGAGGGGTTGGATACATTTGAGAGCTACGGACGTGAGCAAAATTACCCCCCTTGCAATTATTGCAAAAGACATGAAACAAGACAAAATCGTGGAATTGCTGTGATTAGTTGATTGGCTGAATTCCACTACCATACAGCACAAATTATTATTTCACCCGTATGTACCACCTACACACTGACATCATAATATAGTAATCTAACCGAAGAAAGGGATGTAATATATTTTTACAATGACAACCAATAAAAAGAGTTCAATTATTATATTATGTAGGTGAACTGCTTCCACCTTTGAAATTATACTTACCTATATTCTGTGGGTCATGTAACCATTTACCAACATACCCTCACAAATATCCAGGCCAGTAAAAAGGTTACGCTTCGCTCATCTTGTTCTTGCCAATCCAGCGCTTGCAATTTGCTGAGATTCAGAACAAAGTGGCATCTAATGGCGCGTAATGGCGAGCGTTTAGCTGCACTCTGAGATACAAGTGTTTTGGAGATCCAGTGTCTCGAGCGCTTTATTCTATTAACAGTCTGCTGGAACGTCCGGAGGCTGCAAGTGCGCCTTACATTGTATACTAATGTAGGTATAAAGTAAAAACCACGACTATGTAACACAAAATGTTTAAAATCGTGAAAATTTTGTTCATGTGCAAGAATAAAAACCAACAATAGAGAGACAGATAGAGAGCAATATGAAAGGAGATTAATATGCGTATAAAATATAGTTTACTATAAAAATATGAAGATTTCTTAACTTTGCGTGAGCTTATGTGCCTATATTAGGTAGAGTGACATGTCTCTCTATATTGAAAATCGTTTGTCTATTAAAAATAATATAATTGTATATTAATACACTTACAATACAAACATCACTAAAACTCTATGGATAGTTTAGTTTTATCAATCTAAACTTTAGGTGTCGCTAATAATAAGCCAAACTAATGACAGCTAATTTTACAAAAACTACATTAATTATATTTTTATGAGGCCAATAAGAGCAAGCCATTAAAAAGTCGGAACTATATCACGTACTACCATAAAATCAGAGAAGTAATACATCGCTGATCGCCTTACTAATTTATGTCCTCGTTCGCGTTCCATCGCCGCGCAATCGTAAACACGTTTTATCGGCTCGGGCGCGGAGCAGCAATGAATATTAAAGGAATACGAACGACCTATGCTCAATGAATTTTAAATTGCACGTGAATCATCCAAATGAATATAATTTTGTTATTTATCGCTAAGATCGTTGCGAGCAAATGGAATGTTTAATTTCGTTGTGCTTGTTACAAGCTTTCCAGAAGTGCTTAAAAAGTTAAAACTGATAAAGTTAATATATACCATTTCTACTAGGTACGGTACAATTTCATTTTTATTTCTTTGGCTTTCGGTTTCCAAACCATCATATAGTACATCATTTAAGGTATACCGTTTCTGTTGAACATATTTTATGACATACGAAAAGTTTTATCAATCACTTACATGCGACGAAAACACTGTATTATCTGAAATTTCAATCTTCTAGATTATTTTCAGTTTCAGTTATTGGTAACAAATATAATTTCTGGAATTAATTAATTATAAATTGTATACTTACAGGAAATACAGAAAATTTCATTACGCTTTTATTAACATCCTTTTGCTGGTAATATCTAAAAGTCGTTTAGAATATTTAAGCGCGTTTTGATCTCCTCTATAAGTTTCACATAGGTACATCTCTAAAAAGTGAATTCTTTTATAATATTCATGTTTTAAAGTGCTTCTGAAAGGAACCTATTTCAATAAATATACGTTTAGACTGATTTTAGTTCAGTGTAAAGATATAGTTTCAAGTAGTAAGTAAATTACGAATATAATTTAAAAGAAAAATATTAAAGCCAAGCAAGTTCAATTTACTAGAAAAATTAAAATTGACATTTCCATTTTTCTCAAACTCTGGTGCAGTTAAAACTATTTTAATGGAATTAAGATTCAAGCAGCCGGTGTATAATTTATGGAATTTTTATTTTTAACAAAACTCTTAAAATTTAGTAGTTATGGTTCTTCTCAGTTTTATTTTTATGTGTCATTTATATATAACTCTTGTAAATACAACAAAATGAAGAAATATTGAGCATAGATTAATTTGCTTTAATTTTTCCTGCTGTATAATATTTAATAAAAAAAAATCAGAAGACAAATTATCAATAACTTCGAAGTACAAAACGCACACTTACATCAATCGTTATAAAAGTGCCTATCTTCAAAATTTAAGTCATCAGTACTGACGATATTAATAATATATGAAACATATTTATCTTTTTTACGCTAGTTAAAATAATGTGTTTAGGCAATCTAAAAGTAATATTTTTTGTGAATTTACAAAATTTTCCACGAGTAAATAATTGGCCAATTTAAAAGAATCCACGGGCGCTTCCGTGTTTTCGGACGTCTAATTAATCAAATGTTAATTAAGCAGAATGCCTGCAATTACAGAGCAATTAGCTTCGAGGCGGACTCACAAAGTTTCTTATTAAAATTCATATTTTTGTTTCCACAGGCTCATAATATTCAATTTGGGAGACTAGATCCTCTTCTTTCATCGCAAAATAATATGTAGGTTCTGAAACGATCCCTGAACGAGAAAACAACAACTTCTGTAGGTACATAAGGGTACTAATAAGTACTATTGTTTTTTTTTTTAATAAAACTCAGTTTAAACATTTAATCATTCAACTTCGTTCAGAAGCATTTTTGAATCATTCAAATATATTAATTTACTAGGTTTCCGCCCGCGGCTTCGCCCGCGCAGTCAAAGAAAAACCCGCATAGTTCTCGTTCCCGTAGGATTTCCGGGATTGCGTCATTTGTCATGAAAATTGGTTCAGTAGTTTAGGCGTGATTGAGTAACAGACAGACAGACAGAGTTACTTTCGCATTTATAATATTAGTATGGATGAAAGATTAATTAATAACTCTCACATCATTTTCGTTCTATACATGAATAGCCTTTTCATTTACTTACCCAGTAATTTTTAAGGGCAGCTCGTTAACGTTGAAATATATAATACAGGTAATTTAAACAACACAACAGAAACATTGACACCTAACTTTTGAATAACTCGTCGTTACAAGCCCAACAGTTGACTCGTTGCAACTAACTTTGTTCCGATAAAAGTTTATCATGAAGCAACCCTTTGAACAGCTACATATAGCTATTTGCTCTAGACTTGTATAAACTCATATTGGTTAAATGAAATTTAGATATTTTACGTTCAATTTTAATTTATGTATGTCTTTACATTAATTGTTGATGTGTATAGAAAGCAGTGAGTAAATCTGCAGCGGCTGGTTTTCCCAGTCAGTTTTTCTATCGAACTAGTACGCGCTGAATTTCTTGATGTTTGCGGGGAGAATGTCCGTAGTCATACTCGGAGTCTAGTTTCAATCGATGTGGATAAAATTCGACCTAAATATATAAACATAAGAAACTCAGTGGCATAATATAACACCAGTTATAACTTAAGCTGTCTCGTAAATAGAAAGTTATGTTTGATTAATAAAAAAAAAATTAAATTGATTTATAATTAGATGATATAACTTCATTTATATTATTGTGTTTGTTTTTTCGGAAAGTGTACTAAACATACATCCATAGAACCTCAGAAAATTACACGTTTATAATAAAAGGAGCAAGTTTACAGTATTTAAGAATAATTAGTAGGATGGGTGTTATTACAATCAAAGTATATTATGTTACATTATTAATCTTAACAAACATAACTCAGATGTTGGAATATTAAACGTGTACTTTGTAACCGAAAGCTTTTGTGTACAATAAATTAAAATCAAATTGAAACTCATGTTAATGAAGTCGAACGTAATTTTGGAGAAATTTATTAAGTACCGTGACAGTCATTAACTGGAGTCAATGTTAGTAAGTAATTTGGAAGAAATCATATTTGAAAGCAAATGTTTTTTGCGAAAACATGGTAATTGAAACTAGGAATTCTATGAAGTCATAAGTTTACAGAATATTTTCAAACTATATCAGTTTCCGAATACTGAATTTTTACTCCAGAAAAAACTGTGTATAATTACAAATAAAATGATTTCTCATTAATTCAGTTATAATACTCGTTGCCGAATTAGGAAAAATAACTTTTGATCGGGAAGAATTTTGTATTATATTTTCTAATTGCATCACAACGAAAATGTACTTAACATCTGAATCCGAAGCTTCACCTCTTACGGAAACTCAATATTCTATTTCACAAATATACGTCAGTGCGCTCCGTTGTTTATTTGTAACAATTTCGCCGCTTTTCATACTGCACTCGTGAAATATTTACTTTTTTATATTATATTTTTATAAACTTCGGATGAAAATTTGGCTGAAATTTTTATACGTGCACAAGCGCGACTAACTCTGGGTAACTCTTCCTCTCTAGAGAGGTCACATTTGACAAAAAAATGTGAAAGCCATATTCAATGTTCAGTGAAAACATTTTCATTTAACCCACATTTAATTTGCGCTTCTAGTTATTAATATAGGAATAATGTGTACAAGCCCAGCATAATTTTACATGAATTAAGACTAATTATTATATGAGCGAGGTTTTCACTGCCTCGCAGTCCTTTAGCTAAAAGTGTACAAAATGGAGTATTTTCATACACAATATTATATATTATAACCTTAGACAATTTTAATATTATTAGGCAATAAAATCAATTTAAATTAGACTTAAATTCGATGAACATTGAAAAATTCTTTAAAAATTTGCATATAGATATTATATATTCGATAACCCGTGTGTTGATATAAAAAGAAAAGCTTTTCCAAACAACTCCTTCCGACCTTAAAAAATACCTTGAAAAAATAAATTTATTTTTTATATTTTGTATAACACTGAAATTAAGCTAAAAATGTACAAAGTGTACCTGAAATTATCTGTGAAGTGCAACAATTTGGTGGCCGGAGTCGCAGCGCTAAAACTTCTTATTTAACTCGCTTAAACACTTTTCAGCGTTGAATATTCGCTAAATATCGCCGCTTTAAATGTTATTTTTGTGAATTTCTATTTACGTTGAAACTCATTTAAAATAAAATTTAAATTTCGTCGGTTTCGTTAATGTGGAGTGCAGTCAGACTATTGAGAGAGCCAGTGATTACATTATGTAATGCACTAACCTCTATATAGGTATATTTTTTATTTAAAAATGAACATGAATTATAACAATGTAGTCATAGGTACTACATTTTATGTACCTAATACTTATTTTTATATACTCTAAAATTAAAACAGCGACTATAAAATTATTAAACTTAAATTCCTTACTCCCAACAATATTACTAAAACACAAACAAGACCTTTGTCCTGAAATTGCTGAAACACCAAACAATGAATGTTATTCGATAAAAATGGAATGACAAAGCAGTAAGTAGCTTACACACGGAGAAAGAATAAGTTTTAAAGTGTGAGAAAGCTCCAGTTGTAAGCCCCAGTCCATTTATCACCGTTACAAAAACCCTGGCAATCTACATGTCGTGGGAAGAAATGATAAGTACGTTGTTATTTTATTTCTGTAAAGAATCCGAAATATCTCGAGCGGAAGGGAATGTTTGACCGTGCTGGCGTCTTTATTGTGTTTTGTATTCAATGTATTACACAGTGGAGCGAAATAAGACATGGTTATTCATACTGTATTCTAAATTATCTATGTGTATAGCTGTCGTGTATCTTCGTTCTGGGCTTCTGACATAGTTTAAAGATCGTCATATACTCTTTACAGCTTTTCAAAATCGTAAGCCCATTAGACATATAGAAATGTGGAAGCCAGACAAAATGGCACATCTTTTTAAAACATATAATGGTTACCTACTGCTGAATACATATTTCTAGGATGTCTTTTTCGGGTCTTTTAGTCTGCTTATTTATATGAACCTATGTCACGTGTAAGCTTAATTTTTCTTACATTTCATTTTACTTAATGGACAAACTTTTACAGTATTCAAATCATTCAGGGAGTCATTTTCTAAACATTGCAATTTAAAACCGTTTGATTTATAAAATCAACTTCCCTTCAATTTGCTTAAAAACATATAAGAAAAGAGAACTCCTCTAGAGATTATATTATTAGCAACTTGTATGCGTAAATTAAGCAAGGAATAATATTTTATAAATCAGAACGAAAAATCGGGGAAATATATTAAAACCTGGCAACATTACGACTTCGATTCATATTTTATAAAGAAACGGCGGAAAATGAGAGAATTATTTTATTCCCCTCGGTATGCCTTGAGTCATAATTTTATTTCAAAATTCGAGTATTTGTGGCAAAGATAAAATATTCAAGATAACATTATGCAATATGCATTATGCTTCATTAAAAGATAAAAGATATTAGTTAGGCTCTGCAAAATTTTCTACGAAAATATATTACGTATTTTCATAAAACCTTTGACTAATGAAGCCACATTTTTAATAATTTTTACATCGAATGCATTATATTTTGTTGAATATTTAATTTTCTCTAAAAAAAATACGACTTTTTATGTTTAACGTTTTCACTTTAAAACTAAATCCAATAATCGTAACCATATATTTTTGCATCTAAACCAATATCGTCAAAATGAAATCCTTAAAACGTTGCATTATGCACAAAATGTGACTAATATTAACACAAAGTACAGCACGTAACTGCTTAAGCTCGCGACCACGTTGCAATGGCGCGAATCCGCCACATTCCGACTGAAGAGCTGAGGCGCGGCGCCGCATATAGAATAGTCTAGAAGCCGTAAGTTTTGTCTATTCTTTGTGAATAAATGTTTCAGGTACTTTGTATAGTCATTATGAGTGGCTTTGTTTATTCGTGGTAGCTCTTGTATGCTTTGAAATATAAGCAATAACGAAAGTTGTCTAGAAATAATCGTTACGTGAAATCTTATCTTAATCTTATCTTAATCTATACTAATATTATAAAGAGGAAAAGTTTGTAAGTATGTATGTATGTATGTATGTATGTATGGTTTTCACGCAAAAACTACTGGACCGATTTCAAAAATTCTTTCACCATTAGAAAGCTGCATCTTTACTGAGCAACATAGGCTATATTGCATTTTCAAAAAAATTAGATATCCTTACCAAAAATGCAATAATGTAACCCAAGGTGTAAAAAAATCCTCAATAAAACTTCTGTCATCGCGTGCGCTGCGGAATCTATTGAAGATAGAACAAAAAAATGTTCTACGGTATTATAGAATGGATCAATATCTACAAGAAAGTCCGCGATACCATATGTCCATCTTCAGTAGTTATGTTACTACAACAACTTTTTTACGTTTTCAAACTAAATAGAAGTGCCGACAGTAATCAAACCATGTTATCCATACACATATATTAATCCTTATCCCATTAAATGATTAGATAGACTGTTTCAATACCAGCAAAATACTTTTTAAATGAAAAGAATTGGATATTCCATTCAAAAGATATAACGAATTTTTAAAAGTGTCAATCTACAGAAAATAGTAGGTATACTGTTCGAGCAGGCCGTAGTGCGGGGGTCACGGAGGAATTCTACCAATATGCGTCTTGACGGAACACAGTGGGGTTTTGGTCGGTAGGAATCCGACATAACTCACGGCCCCTCCCCCGGAGGCCGTGGGTATCTATGAAAGATTTCCCCACTAAAACAAAAAAAAAGGCCGTAGTGCGGGACGGGGAAAAGGTGATTTTCATGTGATTAAAAATTAAACCTATAGTCCGACCTATAGTAGACTTTTCACTGTAACGATATCGCTATCTATGCGGGTGAAACCGCAGGGCATTGCTAGTACTATTATAAAGGCGAAAGTTTGTATGGATGTATGGATGTTTGTTACTCTTTCACGTAAAAACTACTGAACCGATTACAATGAAATTTAGCACACATAAAGAGGGTAACTTGGATTAACACAAAGGATAGGTTTTATTCCGGAAATCCCACGGGAACGGGAACTATGCGGGTTCTCCTTTGAAAACGCGGGCGAAGCCGCGAGCGGAAATCTAGTGCTAGAATATATTTACCTACTATTTTTTTAAAGCTGATAATGAAAATTATGAAAATGACCCCAGTGGATCTCTCGTTGACAGTTCAAATAAAAATCGCAATAAATCAAATTTCGTAAACCCATTAATTTCAACCTATTTCCATACATTTAATGTGCATTTGCAATGTGTTAAAAAAGTTGTTATTATCCATTTATACTTATAAAAATGCAGAAATCTTTTTTGCATTACTTGTAAACAAATAAAATTTGAAATGGCATAAGGGTCGTTAATTAAAGAAATAAATACCCAAAAAATGTTCAGTTCAACCTCAAGATCGTAAACAAACATGATTCAATAAATAAAAACGGAAAATAAATGAATTGAGTGGAAAACATTATACATACAATTGGAAAGTTATCAAGTGAGGCTCGAGAGGAACTTAGGAAAGGGTCGTGTTGTCCCGCCGGCCCTGTGTGGCCATCACATTACCTGCTAGAATAGCTCTGCGACGTAAAATTAAGAAATCCTTCCATTCGATATATAGGCAACTTTAAACTTTATTATTTATTATAAATATCGACTACTTATATTGTTAAAATTTTAAGAGTTAAAATTAGTTTTCTCTAAATGTATTCATTCTATTGTCCGGTTGAGTTGAGTTGAGGAATTAGATAATATAAAAGAGCATATTTTTGCTAGAAGCTTGTTCTTTTAGAAGCTCGTTTATAACCTTGTAACACATTTCACAGAGAGGCAGTATTGTTGGCAAGAAAATAACCACATTGTGCAATGTCAAAATAAAGGCTGTCTTTCAATAATTATATACTGGCAATCGCACATAGCTCGTGGCCCAGCCCTCAAGGGCGGTAGGCTTCGATCGGCGATTATAACAAGCAGCTAACGAGCGCAGGGACCAGCGCGGTAACTTTGTTTGTGGATTTCGAACACTTCTAGCCGGTGCGATTTTTTAATTGGATTTTTCTTGAGAAACAAATCATATGGCTAGTACGGGTTTTGTGGAGATTTATGACTTGAAGTTTATAGTGCATAATTATATTGATACAGAG